>NC_081528.1:7563523-7778215 GCF_030273125.1 Centropristis striata | reverse complement strand
GTCAAAATTGGTGAAATCTTAAAATGCCTAAAAATGCTAAAAATGGGTCAATTGCAGTCTGTTCATACATATTAGAGCATAATATGGCCAGAAATGACAGAAAAACACCATATTTTGGGATTTCCAAAATGACCTCCCCAAAAAAAAAGTCCCTTGTCGATTTTGGTCAAAATTGGTGAAATCTTAAAATGCCTAAAAATGCTAAAAATGGGTCAATTGCAGTCTGTTGATACATATTAGAGCATAATATGGCCAGAAATGACAGAAAAACACCATATTTTGGGATTTCCAAAATGACCTCCCCCAAAAAAAGTAACACCCCCCCCTTGTCGATTTTGGTCAAAATTGGTGAAATCTGAAAATGCCTAAAAATGCTAAAAATGGGTCAATTGCAGTCTGTTGATACATATTGGAGCATAATATGGCCAGAAATGACAGAAAAACACCATATTTTGGGATTTCCAAAATGACCTCCCCAAAAAAAAAGTAACACCCCCCCCTTGTCGATTTTGGTCAAAATTGGTGAAATCTGAAAATGCCTAAAAATGCTAAAAATGGGTCAATTGCAGTCTGTTGATACATATTAGAGCATAATATGGCCAGAAATGACAGAAAAACACCATATTTTGGGATTTCCAAAATGACCTCCCCCCAAAAAAAGTCACACCCCCCCCTTGTCAATTTTGGTCAAAATTGGTGAAATCTTAAAATGCCTAAAAATGCTAAAAATGGGTCAATTGCAGTCTGTTGATACATATTAGAGCATAATATGGCCAGAAATGACAGAAAAACACCATATTTTGGGATTTCCAAAATGACCTCCCCAAAAAAAAAGTAACACCCCCCCCTTGTCGATTTTGGTCAAAATTGGTGAAATCTTAAAATGCCTAAAAATGCTAAAAATGGGTCAATTGCAGTCTGTTGATACATATTAGAGCATAATATGGCCAGAAATGACAGAAAAACACCATATTTTGGGATTTCCAAAATGACCTCCCCCAAAAAAAAAGTAACACCCCCCCCTTGTCGATTTTGGTCAAAATTGGTGAAATCTGAAAATGCCTAAAAATGCTAAAAATGGGTCAATTGCAGTCTGTTGATACATATTAGAGCATAATATGGCCAGAAATGACAGAAAAACACCATATTTTGGGATTTCCAAAATGACCTCCCCAAAAAAAAAAAGTAACACCCCCCCCCTTGTCGATTTTGGTCAAAATTGGTGAAATCTTAAAATGCCTAAAATGCTAAAAATGGGTCAATTGCAGTCTGTTGATACATATTAGAGCATAATATGGCCAGAAATGACAGAAAAACACCATATTTTGGGATTTCCAAAATGACCTCCCCAAAAAAAAAGTCCCTTGTCGATTTTGGTCAAAATTGGTGAAATCTTAAAATGCCTAAAAATGGGTCAATTGCAGTCTGTTGATACATATTAGAGCATAATATGGCCAGAAATGACAGAAAAACACCATATTTTGGGATTTCCAAAATGACCTCCCCAAAAAAAAAAGTAACACCCCCCCCTTGTCGATTTTGGTCAAAATTGGTGAAATCTTAAAATGCCTAAAAATGCTAAAAATGGGTCAATTGCAGTCTGTTGATACATATTAGAGCATAATATGGCCAGAAATGACAGAAAAACACCATATTTTGGGATTTCCAAAATGACCTCCCCAAAAAAAAAGTAACACCCCCCCCTTGTCGATTTTGGTCAAAATTGGTGAAATCTGAAAATGCCTAAAAATGCTAAAAATGGGTCAATTGCAGTCTGTTGATACATATTAGAGCATAATATGGCCAGAAATGACAGAAAAACACCATATTTTGGGATTTCCAAAATGACCTCCCCAAAAAAAAAAAGTAACACCCCCCCCTTGTCGATTTTGGTCAAAATTGGTGAAATCTTAAAATGCCTAAAAATGCTAAAAATGGGTCAATTGCAGTCTGTTGATACATATTAGAGCATAATATGGCCAGAAATGACAGAAAAACACCATATTTTGGGATTTCCAAAATGACCTCCCCAAAAAAAAAGTCCCTTGTCGATTTTGGTCAAAATTGGTGAAATCTTAAAATGCCTAAAAATGGGTCAATTGCAGTCTGTTGATACATATTAGAGCATAATATGGCCAGAAATGACAGAAAAACACCATATTTTGGGATTTCCAAAATGACCTCCCCAAAAAAAAAGTAACACCCCCCCCTTGTCGATTTTGGTCAAAATTGGTGAAATCTGAAAATGCCTAAAAATGCTAAAAATGGGTCAATTGCAGTCTGTTGATACATATTGGAGCATAATATGGCCAGAAATGACAGAAAAACACCATATTTTGGGATTTCCAAAATGACCTCCCCAAAAAAAAAGTAACACCCCCCCCTTGTCGATTTTGGTCAAAATTGGTGAAATCTGAAAATGCCTAAAAATGCTAAAAATGGGTCAATTGCAGTCTGTTGATACATATTAGAGCATAATATGGCCAGAAATGACAGAAAAACACCATATTTTGGGATTTCCAAAATGACCTCCCCCCAAAAAAAGTCACACCCCCCCCTTGTCAATTTTGGTCAAAATTGGTGAAATCTTAAAATGCCTAAAAATGCTAAAAATGGGTCAATTGCAGTCTGTTGATACATATTAGAGCATAATATGGCCAGAAATGACAGAAAAACACCATATTTTGGGATTTCCAAAATGACCTCCCCAAAAAAAAAGTAACACCCCCCCCTTGTCGATTTTGGTCAAAATTGGTGAAATCTTAAAATGCCTAAAAATGCTAAAAATGGGTCAATTGCAGTCTGTTGATACATATTAGAGCATAATATGGCCAGAAATGACAGAAAAACACCATATTTTGGGATTTCCAAAATGACCTCCCCAAAAAAAAAGTAACACCCCCCCCTTGTCGATTTTGGTCAAAATTGGTGAAATCTGAAAATGCCTAAAAATGCTAAAAATGGGTCAATTGCAGTCTGTTGATACATATTAGAGCATAATATGGCCAGAAATGACAGAAAAACACCATATTTTGGGATTTCCAAAATGACCTCCCCAAAAAAAAAGTAACACCCCCCCCTTGTCGATTTTGGTCAAAATTGGTGAAATCTGAAAATGCCTAAAAATGCTAAAAATGGGTCAATTGCAGTCTGTTGATACATATTAGAGCATAATATGGCCAGAAATGACAGAAAAACACCATATTTTGGGATTTCCAAAATGACCTCCCCAAAAAAAAAGTAACACCCCCCCCTTGTCGATTTTGGTCAAAATTGGTGAAATCTGAAAATGCCTAAAAATGCTAAAAATGGGTCAATTGCAGTCTGTTGATACATATTAGAGCATAATATGGCCAGAAATGACAGAAAAACACCATATTTTGGGATTTCCAAAATGACCTCCCCAAAAAAAAAGTAACACCCCCCCTTGTCGATTTTGGTCAAAATTGGTGAAATCTTAAAATGCCTAAAAATGCTAAAAATGGGTCAATTGCAGTCTGTTGATACATATTAGAGCATAATATGGCCAGAAATGACAGAAAAACACCATATTTTGGGATTTCCAAAATGACCTCCCCAAAAAAAAAGTAACACCCCCCCTTGTCGATTTTGGTCAAAATTGGTGAAATCTTAAAATGCCTAAAAATGCTAAAAATGGGTCAATTGCAGTCTGTTCATACATATTAGAGCATAATATGGCCAGAAATGACAGAAAAACACCATATTTTGGGATTTCCAAAATGACCTCCCCAAAAAAAAAGTAACACCCCCCCCTTGTCGATTTTGGTCAAAATTGGTGAAATCTTAAGATGCCTAAAAATGCTAAAAATGGGTCAATTGCAGTCTGTTGATACATATTAGAGCATAATATGGCCAGAAATGACAGAAAAACACCATATTTTGGGATTTCCAAAATGACCTCCCCCCAAAAAAAGTCACACCCCCCCCTTGTCGATTTTGGTCAAAATTGGTGAAATCTTAAAATGCCTAAAAATGCTAAAAATGGGTCAATTGCAGTCTGTTGATACATATTAGAGCATAATATGGCCAGAAATGACAGAAAAACACCATATTTTGGGATTTCCAAAATGACCTCCCCAAAAAAAAAGTAACACCCCCCCCCTTGTCGATTTTGGTCAAAATTGGTGAAATCTTAAAATGCCTAAAAATGCTAAAAATGGGTCAATTGCAGTCTGTTCATACATATTAGAGCATAATATGGCCAGAAATGACAGAAAAACACCATATTTTGGGATTTCCAAAATGACCTCCCCAAAAAAAAAGTCCCTTGTCGATTTTGGTCAAAATTGGTGAAATCTTAAAATGCCTAAAAATGCTAAAAATGGGTCAATTGCAGTCTGTTGATACATATTAGAGCATAATATGGCCAGAAATGACAGAAAAACACCATATTTTGGGATTTCCAAAATGACCTCCCCAAAAAAAAAGTAACACCCCCCCCTTGTCGATTTTGGTCAAAATTGGTGAAATCTGAAAATGCCTAAAAATGCTAAAAATGGGTCAATTGCAGTCTGTTGATACATATTGGAGCATAATATGGCCAGAAATGACAGAAAAACACCATATTTTGGGATTTCCAAAATGACCTCCCCAAAAAAAAAGTAACACCCCCCCCTTGTCGATTTTGGTCAAAATTGGTGAAATCTTAAAATGCCTAAAAATGCTAAAAATGGGTCAATTGCAGTCTGTTGATACATATTAGAGCATAATATGGCCAGAAATGACAGAAAAACACCATATTTTGGGATTTCCAAAATGACCTCCCCAAAAAAAAAGTAACACCCCCCCCTTGTCGATTTTGGTCAAAATTGGTGAAATCTTAAAATGCCTAAAAATGCTAAAAATGGGTCAATTGCAGTCTGTTCATACATATTAGAGCATAATATGGCCAGAAATGACAGAAAAACACCATATTTTGGGATTTCCAAAATGACCTCCCCAAAAAAAAAGTCCCTTGTCGATTTTGGTCAAAATTGGTGAAATCTTAAAATGCCTAAAAATGCTAAAAATGGGTCAATTGCAGTCTGTTGATACATATTAGAGCATAATATGGCCAGAAATGACAGAAAAACACCATATTTTGGGATTTCCAAAATGACCTCCCCAAAAAAAAAGTAACACCCCCCCCTTGTCAATTTTGGTCAAAATTGGTGAAATCTTAAAATGCCTAAAAATGCTAAAAATGGGTCAATTGCAGTCTGTTGATACATATTAGAGCATAATATGGCCAGAAATGACAGAAAAACACCATATTTTGGGATTTCCAAAATGACCTCCCCAAAAAAAAAGTAACACCCCCCCCTTGTCGATTTTGGTCAAAATTGGTGAAATCTTAAAATGCCTAAAAATGCTAAAAATGGGTCAATTGCAGTCTGTTGATACATATTAGAGCATAATATGGCCAGAAATGACAGAAAAACACCATATTTTGGGATTTCCAAAATGACCTCCCCAAAAAAAAAGTAACACCCCCCCCTTGTCGATTTTGGTCAAAATTGGTGAAATCTGAAAATGCCTAAAAATGCTAAAAATGGGTCAACTGCAGTCTGTTGATACATATTAGAGCATAATATGGCCAGAAATGACAGAAAAACACCATATTTTGGGATTTCCAAAATGACCTCCCCAAAAAAAAAGTAACACCCCCCCCTTGTCGATTTTGGTCAAAATTGGTGAAATCTTAAAATGCCTAGAAATGCTAAAAATGGGTCAATTACAGTCTGTTGATACATATAGAAAACTAACATTGCACATGGTAATAAAGGTAATACTGCACGTTATTCATATTTTTGTGCTCAGTGTTTGATGTTTGAGCTGTTCTGAAACTTTACTGTTGCTGCTCTATAAATAAAATACCTTTATCTCTAAAATATGAATAAGTTCTAATGTCTTAATATATTGTGTTTTTCATAAAACATATTTGCAATAATATAGACCCCAACAATAGCCCCAGACCTTTTTCAGCAAATTACAATGAGAATTACGGGAAATTATCATTTTAATTTATAATTTAATTTAAACATAGGTGGCCCAATGCAAAGTAGAATTTTTCTCATTTTCTTTCCAATGTGTTTGTGATTTTAAGTTCCTTTAACCCCTGGAATAGCTTGAAAGCGACAGCAGGTCCAAACTTTCTACATCTCAAAAACCGGTGCAAAACTAGTGCAACTTCTTATAAAAATCATGTTGTCACTCACTTTAAGCTTCACTTCAACTGGAAGGGGAAAATAGTTTTCATAAAAGGTTCTTACCTTCATGTCTGAGTCCCACAGCCGGAGGAAGGTCAGGCAGCTTTGTGCACCCACTGATGAGGAGAAATTGTGTGAAAAACTCTTTGTTGGCTCTCTTCCTTCAGCAAGGTCACGCTGTTGCATGCTCATTTTATGTCACCCATTTGTTTCCTTTTAGCTTCATGGTGTGGACATAGAAATGGCGCTCAGAAATACACATCATAATAAGGCCTTGCATTTCTTTCAATAGGTCCTGCCATAAATGCTTCATAAAGACAGCCGGTCATAAGCGTACTTACTTTTAGTCCTTTTTTACCGCGACCCTCTTTCACTTTGCTTTTATGTGTGTGAAGCTGAAGGTGAAGGCGCTCCGCTGCGCTTTAGAGACATCATGAACTGCACACACCTCGCAATCTGGCTGCAATCGCTTCAACAGCTGCAGGAAGGTCTCCTCTGTTGTTCTGCAGGTCAGGCCGAGGCTGCAGCTTCAGTTTGGGCCGCCGTGTGACAATGACGAGGTGAAGAGCACAAAAGTTCCACCTCAAACAGTTCAAATACTGTGTCAACAGATCAGTCTGGTGGAGCCTCAGCTTCTCCATCGATCGTCCATTTTCATTTGCAGGAGATTATTCTCTCTCAGAGCTGACAGGAGAGCAGTGAATTATACTGAACCTTCAAGAAAGCTCTTTTCATTTGGCATGTCAGTCATTTTTTTTTTTTTTTTTGTGCATTTTGAAGTATTGCATTATAGAAGCTGAATGCAAACAGCAAAATTCTGTGAAATTTCCCAGTTTTTGCAAAAAAAAAAAAAAAAAAACACATTTGTGGTGTTTTTTCTCACATTTCTGCACTAAATTGGATCGCAAAATTTGTTCTAATGTAACAAATATTTTTAAATTATTAAATATAATCCTTATTTTTTATAAACTTAAATGATCAGTTGTTTCTACTGTCAGCATTTTCCTGGATAGTACATTAGTTTTTCCAGTTGTTTTATATACTTTATTTTTCATTTTTCATGTACATAAAAGGAGAAAACACAGTACAAAATACAAATTACGAAATGCATGTCAACATAACCGCCTACTGACCCATCCCAGCCCAAGGCGAGAAGAATAAAAAATAAGAAAAAATCAAAACACGGTGAACCAGACAGAGACATCTCATTCATTCATTCATTTATTATCCTTAACCGGTTATCTTGAGCTGATCCCAACTGACACTGGGTGAGAGGCAGAGTGTAGCGCCCTCTAGACGTTAGGTCTATTTAATGAGGTGCGCTCCCCAAGTTCTTTTACGTTCAAGAAATCGCTTTCTTTTTTAGGTTAATTAACTATAATAGGTCAGTAAGCTGTAATACCTTATTTATGAACTGTTCTATTTATTCTCTACTAACCCTTTAAGTTGTTTAAAATGTCCTAACAAAAACACTCACAAATTCTCCTAAACCCAGACACAGTAGTCAATATGCAAATAAACAAATGAATACCAACTGGTAAGTATTAATTATTTACTTTAGCAAATATTAATCACCTTTTGATAATGAAAATAAAAAATACAAAAAATAATTACATTCAATTCTTCCTTTTATATTTACTTTCAGTCAATAAATTCAACAAATAAATGGTTTCTGTGACATTCAAAACGTCTTTTCAATGTTCAAAAATCAACAGACATCAAACAGTCACTTATTAAACACTACTGACCTAAAGCCGGCACTCTTTTCTAATGAATAAAAATAAAATGGGTACCCTTTAATCAGTAAATCGTTGCAGGCCTGAGACGTGGCTTGTGTACGTGGGAGCCTCAAACCCACATGGCTACTCCGCGCCTGGCGCCGAAATAAACAAACACCGATGATATTGAACTCACTGCACTGGAATCCTCCCGGTCCGTCCGGTTCAACAGCGGTCTGCTCGAACGTGGGCCTCCGACGACGAGTCACTCCAGCTCCAGGTGTCCTGCTCCAAGTGTTGTCTGTGCTAGACTCACACACACCTGCACGGCATCTCCTGCAGCTCCATTTGCGGCAAAAGTCGTCTTCACCGATGGGATTGCTGTGTTAGCTTCTCAGTGGTGATGGGCTTCAGGCTAGTTAGCATGAGCTAGGCTAACTTTAGCTGTGCTGTGCTACTCGGCAACACTTCCCTCCGGAATCCGTCTCATGTCGATTCTCGACAACAGGTTAAGTTCACTGCGCACTTACTCCGAGATGCTCTGTCCGATGTCTCTGTTATGCACCTTCTTTAACCCTTTTTCTTTTAAATGTCTTTTCTGGCCGTCGCCTTGTCCCGCCATGCAGCTTCCCCTTTTCTCTGCTCTTCCCTCGCTCCTCCTCCTCCTCCGGTCGACCTGTAACCTCCGGCACTGATTGGATTTTTCCCCACGGTACATAAACTCAACAAAACATATATTTTTACTTTGAGATATTATTTTTTACATTCTTTCCTACAAAAAAAATTATTTCTTACTTGAAATAAGAAATAAATAAAATAAATAAATAAAATGAGTGCTTTATTTATTTCAACTTATTTATTTCTCTCTATTTTTCTTTTTTTTTTTTTTAACAGGGTTACAAGAGTACACTCTGAACAGGTCGCCAGATTATCACAGGGCACATAGTGACAGACAATCACGCTCTCATTCACTCCTAAGGGCAATTTAGAGTCACCAATTAAACGTAAGTGCATGTTTTTGGACTGTGGGAGAAAGCCGGAGTACCCGGAGAGAACCCACGCTGACACAGGGAGAACATGCAAACTCCACACAGAAGAGCCGCAGCCAGGTAAACCGTACCATCAACAAAAACTCTTGAACAAAATCTATGAAAGGTTTAAACCAAATATTAGTTTGTATTTGTCTCTGGACAAACCAGTACCAGCTGACATGAAAGAACAATTTCAACTTGACTTCTCTCCATTTTGTGATGCATGGTCAAGGCGATTAGCTTTGTTAGCAACCTCTAGTTCTTCTACTCTCTTTACATGTGGATTACAATAAGATCTCCAACCTAAAGGACAGCATAGACCATTTGTCAGCACCACCCATAAAGAGTCATCGTTAGCGTTTGGCGGCTCATGGTCCAGAGCGGAGCGTTCTTAAAATAGCACACACGTCATTATACATACAGGTACGGTTCATGGTTGTAAAAAAAAAGCTGCAGTTTCTGTTAATTTAGGGCTACAAAACCACTGACCCACGTTCCCACAAAAACCTTCCTGGTTAGATGTTATAAAGGACAGCTTAAACAGTAAATAAATTATGTAAATGCTGGAAGGGAAGTAGTTACGAGGGTGACGTGAGCCATGGAAGGTATGTAAAAAGTAATTTTTTTTCACATGGGAAACAAACCCTGTTCTCCTGTTGAATGTCGTACTTTGAAACTCAGTATTATCGTCAAGCATACCAGCATATCAGCAAACTGAGAACAGTAATTTCAAATGCTGAACTTGAGATGCTTCTACATGTCTTCATCTCATCCCGTATCGACTACTGTAACTCACTTTTCTCCTCACTCAGTATGTCTGTTTTAAACTGTCTACAGTCAATTCAAAATGCTGCAGCAAGGCTCCTCACTAGGACAAACAGACGATCTCACATCACCCCGTACTCAGATCTCGTTGCATACAGGATCCAGTTTAAGATTCTCACTCTGACCTACAGAGCACTGCACAATCTGGCCGCGGCATATGTAACTGAGCTACTTCACCCATATCCTTCTGCTCGCTCCCTCCAATCAAACACCTTTAATTTACTGTCTGTCCCACGGACCTTAAGACTCGGGGTGATGGAGTCTTTGAATCGATACCTCCCAAACTCTGCGGACCGTAAGGGTGCAGGCAGAGCGTTCCAGTATCTGTGGATTCTTTTTCAATGTCAACTTAATACATATCTGTTTAGACTGGCGTTTAGTTTACTACATGTACCTGGTCAACTAGACGTCCAGGCTTTAATTATGTGTGCAATACATCATATTCTTGATGTATTGTGTTTTTCTGTGTTTGCCTGTATGTTGTTTTATACCCTTGTAAGGCACTTTGTGCTTTTTTTCCACCTGTGAAAAGCGCTTTATAAATAAAATTGACTTACTTACTTACTTAAAACTTTCGCAAGATGGCGGCGGAGGACACAGGGTTCATACGGGTGCTTGAAATCCTTGAAAATGCTTGAATTTAAATGTTGTATTTTCAAGGTTTAAAAAGTGCTTGGATTTAGGATAAAGTGCTTGTAAATGCTTGAAATTCTTACTGCATTCTTCTTGCAATCTGACTATATCCATCTATAGACTATAGATAATCACATGTTCAATGCAAAAAATAATGAGTAGCCTATCTGAAATGAAGACGGTTCCTCCTAAAAGTGTAGCACCATCGCTGTTGGTATGGTTAAGTGAAATCTCCCCCTTTTAGTATGTAAGTACTCATCTAAAACATGCAATTTACAACAGGTGTAATATACTGGAAAAGCTTGAAAATTTACCCTGAAAGTCCTTGAAAAATGCTTAAATTTGAGTGTTTTTTTGCTGCCTGTACAGACGTCTTATATTGACATTTTTGAAGGGAGACCAGTCTCCAAGTAAACTACACTGTAGTCTAGTTTATTTACTCCAAACCAGTTCACAGAAACATATTCATCACTTAAAATTCACTTGACAAGTAAATGAAGCACGGCTGACTACTCTGCTGCTTTAACAAACTGTTGTGAAGATTTCAAACCAGGACTAACCTCATGAAGAAACCGGGGAAAAAAAGAATCTGTGTAGTGCATATTCTATAGGAAATGGTCTGAATAAACTCATTAATTCAAATTATGATTCTTTTCTCTCTTCTGAGGATCCTGAACTTCTTCTTCACCTTCTCAGAGAAAGGTAGATTTGTGGTTGATCATGTGTTTGTTTTGTGTTGGGTAGGTGGATGGGTTGGGGACAAGGGTGAGTGTTTTTGTCTCGGTACACTTTTTTCAAATTAATTTTAATTAATAAAAAGACCTTAGAGAGTGAGAGAAAATAATTACTGTTGGCCTTGGTCCACTTGTTAAAGGTGCTACCAGACGTACTGGATCAAAATCAACACAAAATGTTTTGATCTCAAGGTCTCAAAGATGCAGTTATGTAGAATATTTGTATTCACAATTTGTGCAATTTGCAAGCATATTTCCAGCTCAAGATGACAGTTTATATTTGTATTGACAAAGCATTTAAAAACTGCAGTTAATCAGAATAATGCTGCCCACATAAAGGACGAAGATATAAAAGTTATGGTTAAGGTGCCTAAAAAGAAGGAAATGTGTGACAAAAAGACACATTTATATCTTTAAATTAATATTTAAGTGATAGAAAATGTGGCTAAACAAGCAATAAACTGCAGAATTCCCCTTTAATGTAAGGCTCAATGGAGAGAGCAGAAGCAACAACAGCAGGACGCTCTCATAAAAACATGTGTCTGCTCCAAGAAACACACTCAGCATCTTCGGATTAAACCAAAGTGATTGCAGACCCACCGAGGTTATTTGAACCTTTATTACTTTTTCCCGTGTGAGTCTCTTGTCAGAGCTGGTTAGCTTCCACTCCCACCTACATCGTTGCTGGAGGATTTGAATAATTCATGCTATCTGCGTTATTTATGTATTCGCTTATTCATGAAGGCACAAATCTGTATGTGCCGTGTCGCCTGCCGGAGAGGTAAATGAAGGCATCCGCTGAGTCCGCGGCGGCCGAGGAGAAGCTCGGATTTATTTATTTATTTTTATTGTAATGGTGTCATGAAATTGGATTTTGTTCAAGTCGTCGTTTCACAAAGAGAGCATGACCGATGTGTGTTGTATGGCGGCCGGGCGGACAGAGGGAGGCTTGTTCTGCCTTTTGTGTTTCCTCCCTGACTGACTAAATGTCACTCTCACTCCGTCACTTCACCCGAAAAACAAAAAAAAACGTCTGGAAAGCCCGCAGAGCCTCAGGCCAGGGGCTTCCCTCAGCCACCATCACTAATCTCATTTACTGCCTGGTCCTCTGACAGCAGGCAGAAACAGACGGAGAGTTATCTGGAAAAAATGAGGGAAGTGGAAGAGTCACGGCAAAAAGACGAGGATAGAGTCAGGAGATAAAGGGGGCAAAGTCAGGAAGCCGGCAGCAGATAACAGCTACATCACAGAGCTGATCAGCAGCTGCACTGTTAGCACTGATGTAGTGATCTGAGAGCGTTAACGTGACAGAGAAAATCCCCGAGTACAGCTGCTCAAATCCAGTTTAGCGCCATAATCCTCACATACAAACTGTTGCTGCAACAATGCAACCCGACCACAATGCTGAGAAATTCAATGCATCATCAAAAATCTCACTCTGCACACAGTGTCGTTCCATTTAATTTGAGCAATTTTCTTTCCAAAAACCTCCGAGAAGTACAAACGCTCAGCAGAAATGTCTCAATTTTAACAATCGACAAAACAAGATCTGAAGAGCTCAGAAGCAGCGTGTCCTCCCAGACACACGGTCCCAATTCTCAGCAAGATCCACGGACTTAACTGCCAACAGTTTCCATTTGTACTCTCTATCAAAGGAAGGACTCTGCCCCCTCACTGTGTGTGTAGGTGCACAGATATGCAACAGGCTAAACGCTGAATGAAGACTCAAGGCAGGAGTCGCTCTTTAAAGATCTTAATAGAAGTCCCCATAGGAAGCAGAAGAACACAGCTAATGGAGTACACAAGAGTAAAAGCAGCCCATTATTTCATGGTAAACATTGAATAATACCTGCATTTCAACTGCTAATGAACCATCATGCAGCGTTTTCAGTTCATTTAACGGTGCAGTCTAACCTCTTACCTTTCTTACATAAAAAATGTGAAGTCACTGTCGCTGAATAACACAGTGGTGGTTAAACCTATGGCCCACTGTTGCATTTGCAGTATTATAAACTGGGTGTCTGTGGTGACATTCCTGCAAAAAAAATAACAAGTGGTGCACGGTTAGTAACTGTTTTCCATCATCCAGACTCGGCCTTAAACTCACTTGTGTGTGAGCTGGTGTACTATTTTTCCCCGTCTTGGCTTTAGTTGCGAGTACTTGGTGACCACGGCTGACCCCTGGATTCCATATAATCTAATATAATTCCATATAATTCCTATAATCAATGTGTGAGATTCCACCGACTGCAGATCCGCTGCGTAATGAGTCCGACGACGCATGGCCATCCGACAGCCCTCGCAACACTTGCGCAGAGCTTCTATTTTTGTCGGACGACGGAGCACGACGCATAAATTCAGCACAGAACAGATCGTTCGGGACAGGAAGTCGTGCACAGACACAAAATAAAACATCCGGTATATTTTCAAAATAAAGTACCTCGGGTTCACGGCGGATCGTATTTCATAACTTGAAGACCTGAAATCAACAGGTTAGAGGTTTACACTCGTCTTTTCACCCCACTGACACCGCTCACTCCGGTGCTTGCTGTAAACAAACAGAGATCACTAAGGCTTGTTAACAAGAGGCTCTTGTTAACAAGCCGGCCGACCTCGTTAGCGCTCGTTAAGACGGAGTCGCTGGATTTGTCTCCAGTCATTAACGAGGAGATGTTGATTATCTTCCAGTTATATCAATTGATTAGGCGTGAATTCGCGAGATCTCGTGCGTCCTCGGGACTCTGCTGTCCGCAACAGCTCCGACACAGAGGGATCCAGTGGGTGTTGACGGACTGCGGAGATACGCAGCCGTTGCGGACGGACCCTTTCGGAGTCGTTACGCATCCAGTGGAATCCCGGCATGAGAAACAGATAAAAGACTAATAACTACAGACAATGAAACTTAAAAAAACAAGTGAAATGTGAAGTGAGATCCAAAAACACAACTGCAGGTACTGCTGATAGCCATGGGTGCCACAAAGGCAACGAAACAGATCTTCAAGATTGTGACTACAACTTAAGATAGAAAATAAGGACCCAACCTGTCCTTCCATTGTTAAAAATAGTAAAAAACCAGCAGGATCTCCAACATAAAAGACAGAATAGGTCATGTGTCAGTACCATTCATTACGACAAGTATGTATAGCACACGTCAAAAATAGCACACACGTCATTGTACTGTTCATCAGGGATGGGCAACTTAAATGCTGGAGGGGGCCACAATTTCTCATCGCCACTACCACAGGGCCACATATAGGACCGTACACTTAACCAGATATGATGAAACTGCAATTTTAAATGTGTTTACAGTGCAGTAACTTAACATATTTCATGCTCAAATGCATGTTTAACAGTATTATATGTGGCCCTGTGGTAGTGTCCATGAAAAATTGTGGCCCCCTCCAGCATTTAAGCATTTAAGTTGCCCATTCCTGATCTAGTGCTTGTTTTTAATCTGGATGATTTGTTGTTGATCACTTGTGGGAGTGAGGAATAAGCAGTTAATGATGGTATAAAACAGAGCAGTCAAAAATAATAAGTTCAGTTATGAAGAGCAGAAGTCACAAAGTGCTTCACAACGTAAATAATAACAGCAATTTAAAAAAAAAAAAAACAAGCATCCAGTTATAAACTAATAATCAGCAAAGCTTTTTAAGAAAATGTGAATCATTGCAACCATGAGAGGTCTTTAAACACAGTCAGAAATGTACTCAAAAAATATGAGGTTGCATGCACACACACATGAGCAAACACATGAGGCCCTGCAGGCTCACACCTGCCAGAGATAATTTCTCAGAAAACATGTTTTGTGACGTGATTATGTGCTGTTTACTTTAACTGTAATACACTTTTGAAGTCTATAGTTGATAAAATCACTTTGTTTGACACTAAATCTAACACAAAGAGACATGAACGGCTTGAAAAATGTAATTTTTTTGTCTTGATTCAGGACCTCTGGTGGAAGAGAACATCTGTGCAGCCAGATGTGTTTTAAGAAGTCTTGTCAGGTGAAATTTACTTACTGAGCTGGAAGGCAAACGAGTACAACGTGCCTCATAATGTGGACGGAGCTTTGGTCTGAGTGTTGGTCGTTCCTCTTTAGCAATGATTGGTTTGGTTTCTGCACAAAGAGGGACTGACTCTGCTGTTTGCACTTAATTATCCTGTAAGTGACTCAGGATGAAGCTGTTAGCTAAATACCAATGAAATGTGAAGGCTGAGGCTGAGAAACGAAGGGAAGTGGTTCCATTTGGGCTAAAATATTCCAATATTCAGTTTGTGGTTTTAAGGTTTAGCGGTCACAGCAGAGTGCCGGAGTCGTTTCCCCGGAGAAGGAATCTGATTCGCTGCTACCTTCTTAATATTTCGGCTCCTCCAAAGCGAGGAGAGGCTGCGGGGAAATCTAACGGTGTGACTGATGGAATTAACCGCAGGGAATCTCCCCGGAAAACACTCGGCTAAATGACGCCTCAGTCATCAGTGACAGACGATGATTATACGGAGGACCGAGGGGAGTCCGACAGCTGAGAGAGAAGGGAGGGAGGAAGAAAGAGAGAAGATGATCCAACAACAAACGCACACTGCAGGAAACGTTCTTCTTTACAAGTTGTTTAGTCTCACAGACGAGAGAATCGTCCCTTAAAAGTAGAAAACAATTGAGTCGACGGGGGGCAGATCAGGTACAGTCGTGGTCTCGCTTCACATCAGACGAGCTCGTGTCAGTCGGAACAGAAGTGATATTACAAGAGGAGAGATGCACACTCACGATGCTGCTGTATGTAAAGGAATAGTTCAACATTTTTAGAAGATACACCAATAGTTACTGTGTCTTTACGACATTTGCAGCGTAAATGTACTCTGATTATATCTGCATTTAAATGGCCAGTGATGCAAATAGATGCAAAATTTGTGCCAGGTGACACAAATTATGCAATAGTCACAACTTAAAGCAGAACTATGCAACATTTTCAACTTAATAAAACAGTTTAGAAATCGTTGTGATGGTAAAATGACCTGTTTGGCTGCAAATTTAGGCCTTCCCCTTATAGTAATGTTTGTAAATGTGTTCAATCCTTTTGTTTTCAGTAGCAGCTGGATTGCTGTCGACTGTTGCATTGGGTTGATATCAGGCGGCAATGGAGGGAGGCAAACCAGGAAGTGCCTTAAGCTGCATTTTACCGAAAATTCTAGCAGGGGGCACTAAGTTTGGCTGCAAAAACATTTCTGTTCATTCATTTCAGTGCAAAATGAGAAAACTTCTCACTTGATTTATTACCTCAGAATTTTTTTTTAGGACAACACTCACTAGTAAAAATATTCTTCAAGACAATTTGATGTTAATAGTTCTAATGATGGCCCCATTTAGAAGAAAATAGAAGATAAAGAATCGTATGATTTGGGGCGGGGCTACCTTTGATTGACAGGTCACTAACAAGGTGAGCCGTCATCAGGAGAGAAGCAGAGCAATGCGTATCCACGGCAACGTGTCAATAAAGTTATATATAACGTTATATAGACATAAAAAAGGACGTTTACCGATTTGGTCTCATAACTTTGACCCTTTCACTGTATTTTCACTTAATGACAGTTTATTTGAACGTTTTGTTCAGTAAAAATGTCTTGTTCAGCGTTTGGTTGGACTAACAGACACTCCAAGGAGTCGCTGCTCATTTTTCTTTGGTAAGTAACATACATTTTGTTTTTGTTTTTGCTAGCCAAATTGAACATCCCAGTTAATGCTCCAGTTGATGCTAACATGAATTAGCAGCAGCTTCTCTCAGTCAGGTTGAGGTGTAGAGAGGCTGTAGTCAGTGATCAGATCCCTCTCCTCCTCCACAGTCCAAATATGGTCTGCTTCCCGTATCAGAAACAAGATGGCGACGAGTGTAACGCTGAACTTGATGCTTCCAACAGGCAGTCCACAAACCAATGGGTGACGTCACGGTGACTCCGTCCATTATTTATACAGTCTATGGTTGATATGTGTTCAGCAGTATAAAGAGGGAGGGTTGCCATATGTTTTTTTATGACTGTGTTGTGAAATATACCCCCCAAACCTGGAGGGGGAGCTCCGGAAGCTCCAAACTACCAAGTAGACCTTTAAGAATTGAAAATTTAAACTTGAGTGAGAAATTTACATGACTCTGTGTTGCTAAGGCAACTCAATTACCCTGTTGAGCCCGAGCCTCTAATTTTGGGTCCCTGCTCGAAAATTACATGTCCATAATTAATTGAGTATATCTCTGCTACTGCAAGGTCTATTTGAATAATCAAGGTATAATAATAAAGGGGACACTTGTGAGATTTGTTCAGAGGTGTAAGTATAGGTAAATATGTCACAGAGTCAGAGGAAAGTTGGATCACAGCACAACAAATTTAAGTTCCACCTTAAAAAATAAATCATATATATAATGATTATCCCTTATAGGAAATATGCAGTTACTTTCTCGAATCTCTAGAAAACCATAACAAAACATCTGAACATTACAAATGCCACCTTTTATGCTAATAAAGTGAAGCAGAGATGAATTAGAGAGATTTTAGTACAGTAGTATTCAGACGGAAACTCAAAATTCACCTTTTTGGGCACATTTTGACATCATCTGACCTCCATTGCATCTAAATAAAACAACAGTTTTGGCTGTTGTTGTTGTTGTTGTTGTTGTTGTTGTTTTTTTAAATAGAACATAATTCTCTCCATTCTGTGCATTCTGTGTGTATTAGAGTTGAGTTGCATGTCCCATCCTTATGGAGAAGTGGTGGGAATTAATATGTTTGTACTTTTTTCTAACAGGTAAACCAAGGCATGGTTGACAATTTCTTTTGCTTTATGCTTTTCACTTTCTGTACATATTATTTCTTTGTATGATCATTTCTATTTTTTCGCTCTTATGTTCAATCTCAACAATCTCCTGCACAGCACAGATCTGATCAATCCAAGCTCCATTCAGAAATCAATCATTTTCACAGTTGTTTCCTTGTCGTCCTGCAGTCAGACCTGACAAAGCATAGATTGAGACTTTTTTTACACATCAACATTATGTTTTAGTTATTTCAGAATACTTGTTATTTATTTATTTATTCCTGCTCAATTACAGATAAATCTGTGTGCGTTCATATTGAAGCAGCAGTCTGCACAGCCGTAATCGATCCAAACTCAAAAGAAAAAAAAAACATTTTAAAAATTGTTTACTTGTCGTCCTGCAGACAGACCTGACAATTCATGAATTCAAACTTTTGACTCATCAACTTCATGTTGTAGTTGATTCTGCATACTTATTATCCATTTATTACTATTCAATTACAGCTGAATCTGTTTATTTTTATACATAGGGAAGCAGCAGCCAGCACAACCATTTGAAAGGTTTTAGCTATTACAGCATATTTTTTATCAATGTATTGCAATTAAATAACAGCTAAATCTATTTATTTTGCTTTCATAGTGCTGTAGAATGACAGAATACAGTAATTTGGACACAGTTCCTGTAGTATTTGGTTAAAATTCATCGTGCTGCGTGCATCTCTGAATTATATGTTATTTTTAGGGGGAAATATGTATAAAATTTGAGACATAGGATACAAAATGTGTATGTGATGGGAGGCTTGCGTGGGTTTGATTATTTCACTCAAAATAAACGTTAAAATAATGTCACAAGAGATGTAACAAGCAGGTACAGAGTACTGTACATGATGCAGTTGTAGGGGTATCTGGTTCAGATACACATTGCCTCCATTAGGGGTACCAAAATATTTAGAGGTAAAGCTAATTTAGGTCAATTTTGCTATCGGAAATTGACTAAATTAATATTTAATACTTTAAATGAATTAAAGTTACTCGATGGGGCACCACCTATTCACTTAGGAATAGGAAAAGATAGCAAATCATAGTTAATCAGTCTCATAAAGTTAACAAATTATCAATTTGGAACATTGATTATTAATTATGAATATAATTATAATCGAATTACCTTATTAATATTTAGTAACGGTTGAAGGAATTTTGAGTTCTTTCCATAGCAGAGGTTAGCAAATCACTCATTCATGTGCAACATTAAAGGGAGAAGCATATTAATCCAAAAACATATTTATTCTAAATAAAGCAAAGCAAACAGAACACACAATAACTAATCTAAAAGACTATTTACAGTGGAAATGTGGATGAGAAAGATTGTGTAACAAAATGGCTGCCGAAAGGCGGTCATTTAAATGAATCAAAATGGCGGAAGCCCTTTTGTTCTTGAAGAACAATAGACCATGCGGTCTTGAAGGTCTATGTGTTGTGGGAAGCCAAATTAAAGTATATTTCATGTGGATTAGTGTGTTAGCAAATCAAAGGAGTTATAGTTAATTTACATGTACAACTTGAGATATGTAGAGCAATATTAATCATACAACTTCAAGTGATCTAGCTACACAAAATATCCCAACAAATATACTTAAACACACAACAGATCAACACCATTGATTAAAGCTTAACAAACTTGTTCTTGCTTACTAACTGCCCAGTACTATACCACAGAGTCCAGAGTTGAAAGGGAAAGCAGCACTCCTTTTGAGGAAGAATCTGGTTCCTGGTTGGGTTTTGGTGGTTGTAGCGTTGTTTGCTGTTGGCTCCAGAAGCTGGGTGAGGGTCTCTGGGATTATGTCCAGTATAGATCACAGGCAGGAAACTTAGAAGCATCGGGGGGGGCCCACTTGGTTTGGGTCCTCACCGGCCTTCCCTTAGAGCTGGAGACAGAGGGGAAAGTGTCTGATCTTCCTCCTGGAAGATCAGACCAGGACAGCAGGCATGCTGTTCCTCAGGGAGTCGAGAAGAGAAGGGCAGAGAAGGGGTGGCTGCAGGACACTTTTGTGTCTCAACCTGGAAGTTGTATTTCCTGTTGGTATCAGCCAATGAGACGCCTTTAGGTATCTCCAGATACCTGTGGGGGTGGGGGTCGTTTGTCTTTGTTTGGAGGGGGACAAAGAACGACCTCCATCTTGAAGCATGGAGAGAATTTGTTGATAATTCTCACTGCATTCAGTCTTTAATCCAAATGAAACTTGTGGAATAGCTGTGAGCCCTACACAGTTCAGCCCATTCTCTTGAATCTGCATACAAAAAAACAATTTAATTTAATAATTTTGCATGGATATGATAGTCCGTCCTTATGTTATTACACTTGAGTGTGAGTGATGTCCTCTATCGGCTGTAGTTAGTCTCAGGGGTTTGAAGCACAAAAGTTCCATGTAGGGAAGGCTTGGTCAAACAAATCCAGGACTTTCATCCAGGAGATGTGAAAACAGTATGTAAAATGACCATAAAGAAGACATAAAATGACAAAAAATACATAAAATGACCAAAGAAGACAAAAATAAAACTTTAAATGACACAAAATATACTTAAAATGAACAAAAAAGTCCAAGAAAGACACAAAATGGCCAAAAAAAGACACAAAAAAGACAAAATGATGAAAACTAAGACATAAAAGACCAACAAATGGCACAAACTGAGAACAGCAGAACAGTGTTGGTGTCCCATGTGAAAACAAAAGTAAAGCATATGATTCAAACATCTCTTAACATAAACTTAAAGTGTAAAGTTGTGTTACTTGCAAGCAGATTTGTGAGAGCAGGTTGTTCAGTGACACAAATTTAGTCTCACCCATACATTCATAAAGAACATTTCAAAGGGAAATAAAAGGTCCGATATGTCTTCTCTAGGTCCAAGTATACCGCCAACAAACTGGTTTGTATAATGTGTTGTTTGATAAAGTTATGTGAGTAGTAATATAGAGTTATATGTGTTTTGTTTGTTTGTTCTAAATGACCCCGTTTGGCTGCATGCCTCATCTTCCTCCAAGAAATCTTCTGGGATCCAAAGTTTTCATGAGACTGAGCACAAACACAAGAAAGCAGAAGAACTGAAAGTATAAAAACCTGACACAAATGAACTTAAGTCTTTATTTCCTCAAACTACTTCAGTTAAATGATTTTACCCCTTTAAGATCATCACTTCTTTGACAATTTGCCACATTCATAGGCATCAGATAAGAACCCAGCAAAGAAGAGCTAGAGGGAGATTGTTTAGTTATCAGTTTAGTTTATCAGTGTTTTATTGTTGACACTAATATTGGTAACACTTTACTCTAAGGTGTCTACATAAGAGTGACATGAGCGTGTCATAAACATGACATGGGATGTGTCATGAACATTAATGACACTTTGAAGTAACATTAATGCTCATGATACTTGTCATGTCATGTTTCTGACAGGCTTGTGTCACTCTTATGTAGACACCTTCAAAATAAAGTGTTACCATATCTTGTTTAAGTCACAAAGGCATGTTCAAAAAAATGCCTAAGTCATTTATTCCTCTTAAGTTACATAATTTACACACAGTGTTATTACTATGCCAATAGCCATCCTTTGTTACATCCTTTTTGAGTGAAATTATCAATAAATGTCATATGTTACACTTTTGGTGAAGTTTTTTGTGTTTATGCAAAACTTGAAAAAAAAAAAAAGAGTTAGGCGATTATTTTAACAGGGTGACGACATGTGTCAGTGAGTGTGTTTACAGTATCTCTCCCTCATCACACAACCCATGAATAAATTAATGTTCTGAATAGGGAGCTCCTGTTCAGGGACTTCCTGCTCGAGGCAGGAAGGGAGTCTCAGTTTTGTTTTTTCCAGTCCTAATGTCTCGACTTCTTGGTCGGCGAGCAGTTGACCCGGCGGCGTCTTCATCTCTGCGGTGACTGATGGGAGAAGCTGCCCACGGCTGACCTGAATCTTTGATGGGACCCCGAGGCCCCGTAAGCAGAGCCAATAACCGAGAGACGACCGTTCGCTGCTGCCGTCCATGAAAAAAACATTCGGCTCAAACAGCCGTTGCGGGCGATTCGTCCATATGTATGAATGTGTTTATGACACTGCTGAATTATTGGCTCGGTTGGTTTCTTTCCTTGAAAAGTGAATTTATACGTGTGGACTGTTGGTCCGCTTCACTGCCTCTGCTTGTGATATGAAATCTGAGCAGCCTGAAGGCAGCACGGCGGTGCGTTCACAGACACCAGAGTTCACGACTTTTTTCAGACCAAATATGAAGAAATTTAAGAGCATTTGTAGGAGAAATCATGCGGGAAGATCTCAGCCGACAGGAGGCGAAAACACAAGCAGCTGGAGGAGAATCTGTGTACAACTATGTGTAGTTTTTACAGCCATGATCACACACAAATAAGCCTTATTGTATTAGAAAACAAAGCACGTTTTATTAAAAACAGGTTGTTTAACAAACCTTAAAACATTGAACACTGAGAATGAATGATTCAGTAAGAAATATGAATTAGACATCAAAAACAATGTTTTTTATTATAATTATTATTTTAACTTTTCCTTGGTTTATTCATATTTTATTAATTAAGTAAGCAGTTTAATTATATTTTCTTTTATTTTTTTTATGCAGCAGCTCTTTCAGGCAAATTACCATGAAATAACCAAATTAAATTCACTTAATTCCAAACTAAAATTATATAATTATCTCACAAAATATTATAAAGATGCATTTCAATCCTGTTTACAAGGCTTCTAGGGATTTAACTCTTTAGGAAATATACAAAATGCTTTGTTTTTCTTATTTTGAAGACATAAAATGATTCTAAAAACATTGTAGTTTACTGTAGACTGCTGGCATGTTTTAACATTTCCAGCTCACCTTTCAAAGTTTTACTTTTATGTCCTCACTATAACCTTTTATTTTCCTGCTGCTGTTCTGATTATTCTTGTCTGAGCTGAAGGAGCTGCAGGTTCAGGTGATTCTTCACAACCAGGGAGACCCAACATATTGTTCTTTGATGCATTATTATCATAAAAATTGAAATTATAGCCACTTTAAGTAACCGCAGCGAGTGATTTACGGAGTCTCCTACCTCAGAAGTTCTCCCACCTCAGCACTCCCACGTCCTCTGCATGATTTTTCTTGAGAGATAACATTTGATCTGTGCTTTTATTTACCGTTAATATTATTCCTCTAAGACGCTTGACGTGAAAATCAATCAAAGTGCAGGGAAAAGGACGGAGCTGTTTGTAGTAAAGATGCAAAAACTTTCAGGTCTCAAGTATCAAGTAAACCAAAAGTGATTTAAATACATGAATAATGCAGCTTTCTACAGCATCTCCATTTCTCATCATAAGACCCTGATCTGAGTGGTTTTCAGCAGCCTGCAATGGCTTTTTGTAATTCTTTCCAATGAGAGTAAAACATTTGCTCACTGCGGTTACTACATTGCTTAGTGTTAGCTTAGCAGTTTAGCAAGCGTACCCAGAACGCCTTGAGAGCCGGACATAATTTTGTTTCCTTTTCCTTCTGTAGTGGTGACTAGACAAATTCATGATTGACAAACCATGAAGATATTTTCTATCAAGGTAAAGTAACTCGTAGGCCAGTTATTAAAGTCAACCACACTGCCAACGATCAGGACTAAAACAATGAGCACCACACACTGTCCATGGCATTATTGGAAAAGAGTTAGGCTAAATAAGGATAGATAGATATACAGTATACTTTATCAGAATCAGAATTACCTTTATTGTCATTGTTCAGAGTAACAAGTACCGTTACAACGAAATTAGCCACCATCCCGTCCAAAGGTATACAACACACACAAACAATATGACAGAGGTGAACAGGACAGGAAGACAGGGAGAGAAGAGAAAGAAATACAGCACATGTAAGGAGAGGAAAGGAGGAAAAAAAACTCAGCAACATGAGCATAATACTTTCATAACATGATTATTGTCCTTTTCAGTTAAATTGTTTGTTAAAGAGACCAAAAGTTCACACAAACTGTGTTTCTCTGCATCCATCACATGTAAACGGTGTATAGTGTATTTTTGGTGATCATTTAAAGAAAACTTAGGCTATGTTTCTATACCCTGGTGGGATGGTGAGGTTCAAAAACTCACTTTCTTTCCTGTTTACTTATTTTCTTTCATGACATAGTGGCCCTATGTGAAAGGCTATTATGTTTTAGTTTTTGTCTGCACTGTGTAGAAAAGAATGGAGTCCACCGTTTCAGGATTTTACCTTTTCCGAGCACTTTGAGGACACCAGCTGAGCTGGAGGCACGGTCACTGGATGCGTAACATGGATGGTGGGCTACTGTGTGCATTGTTAGAAATAACTTGTTTTGAAAGCTGAAGAGCAGTTCTTTACCACTTTTTTTTTGTGCCCCACCAAAACCTGCGACCGTTTCCTGGCAAACTTGCCTGACCAGTCGTCGGTACATCCCTGATGGGTAGCAATTTATGAGCTAACTCACAATTTAAAAAGATAAAAGTCACAGATTTGTGTTTACTTCACAGCAATAACCTGATCTGGTGGTTGCCCTCCAACAATTAAGACAAATTTAAAATATCCGGCTTGGACTGAAAAGGCAGTGCAGTGCACCTCACGATTTTCAGCATACAAAAAGAGTTCAGGGCCTAATGTGTTATTTCCTAAATTAAAATAAATAAACAAATAAAACTGTGTTCCTCTCAATTTTAAAACCAAACATCCACCTGTGTCAGAGTCACAGGAAATGACTTTGGTTTGGAGCTTGCAGCTACTAAGAAACAGTTTCTTGTTTTGATTTTGTTGCAAATTGCATTTCCTTCCCAGCACCATTCGTGTTTTCAGTGACATCTTTGGTGAAATGTGTCATTTTCCAGGACTTTTCCGTGACTGGAAAAGCTGCTTTGTAGAACACATAACCTCATGAGTTAATCTGCTTCAGACTGCAGAGCTTTGAGTGGTGTGTACGTGTGTGTTTGTGTCTGTGTGTGTGTGTGTGTACAGTTTGTAGGATAAAACAGACACAAACAGCCTCTCACGCTGAAGTAATTAACTTATTGTGAAACAAGAAGAAAAAAGGAGCAGATGTTTATGGTGAACTGAGACCTGACAAATAAAAATGTAAGATAATCTAATGGCTTGTAATGAGGAACTGAATGTATCTGCAGACACCCTGTGAAGCTCACACAGAGAGACGGACAGAAAGTGTGTAAAAAAAAAAAAGAGGAATATTAGGAGATGAGAGGCGGAGAGAGGAGCTTTGTTTTGTCTCATTATTCGTAGGCGTATCAGCTTCCTAACACAGCGGCTCCACGCTGCCAAGCCTTTTCTGGAGGCAGAGGCTAAGTAAGCACGCCACCGCTGCCAGCAGTTTGTTGGCAAACGCTAACCGCCACCTGCTGCTGCTGTCGAGGTGGCGTCGCCGCGACCTGGCAGAGCATCTGGCAACCAGAGAACCGGAGACGTCCCCCGAGGGCCCGGCTCACTCACCGGCAGCCAGCTCCCATCTCTGACTGTGGAGGACTTCAAGGGTGTAACGTACAATGTAAACTAGATTTTTTTTTAGTTTTTCCCCCCTCGCTGCAGAACACAAGTCACATGTTCTGAGTAGGAGAGAGTGGGAGGAAAGAGGAGCATTTACAAAAAAGAAAGGGCAATAAAAATAGAAAAATAAATCAAAGTGACAACAAAATCGTTGAATGTCTTTTACAGGTGGAGATGTTGATTTTTTAAATAACTTTTATATTTTCAGACTCAATAACAACCATTACAAGTACCACATGAAAAATATTACAATATTTATTAATTTATTTTATATCTTTAAATGCAGTTAACTTACAGATTAAAATAACATACTTTCCAGACTTTTATTTCAGGTTAACTTTCTGTTATCATACAGCAGCTTTTGAATGAATCTGTTTCTGATTGTTCTCTGCCTCTGAGTTAGAAACAAACACAACATGATGGCAATTGTTATAATGATGATCTACATGCTGAAACAAATAGAACAGAAAATCTGGCTGCAGAAAAATGCAAAAAATTGATGGTAATAGTTGCAATTACTGAAGTTCAGATAGAGAATGAAACATGCTGCCAGGAACTAAACTGCTGAGTTACCCAGTCAGACTGTTTTTTCCACCAAATTATCTCAAACTAGTCCCAAACTATGGTGTTTTCTGATGAACCAGCCCATGTTTCCGCCAGAACCCTTATAATCAAGGATGTGTCATCAATGAACAACTGAGTAAACAGTAATAAAAATGGAATGATTATCCTATCTTTATTCAAGAGCGTAGATTTTCAGTTTGAGAGCATGATTGTATTCCTTTTCAGTGACACAGCTCCTTCTCATGCTCAGATTTATTCTCCTCATGCTCACATTTTGTGCTCAGATTTCTGCTTCTTTCTTTCAAAACGTGTGCTTAAACTAAAAAATCAAATGCTTGTGCTCACATTTCTACTTCTTGGACTCAAACATTTTGCTCTCATTCAAATGTGTCCTGTGCGCGCTCAGATCTAAAGTCAACGCGCTCAAATCTAATGTGCGCGCATTCAGAACAAGCACGCCCTCTCAGGTTGAGGTATCTGCTAATAGGATGTCCCTCCCTACGCTTAAAATAATGTGTTTCACCAGCCAATAGGGAGACAGCTAGAGTGTGGACCAATCAAATGATGGATGCCGTCTTGGGTGTGTTCCTTCGAACTTTTTGAACGCTCCGTAGTCGCGGGGATATGGTCTGTTTGTAAGCGCCCAATAAACAGTTCTGGAGGATCGTAAACCACGCCTCCTCTACGGAAAAATGAATGGCTGGTTTCCAGACTAATCTCATTTGTGATTAGTCTGGCATTAGCCAGGCTAGCATGTAGCAACAATTAATAATAAAAAAGACACAGAAGACTGTTACATGCAGGACACGCCCACTTTGGTTTGCATGAAAACCTGCAAATTTATTTTGGTTACAGGTACAAACCAACTTTCCCCTACTCCATGTCATATTTTTATTTTGGTTGAAACGCTTAAAATGGTTCACAATTAGGTGCAAAAGCCTGAACAGAATCCATGTTTCCATATTGGTGGTAAAAGGGGCAAAACATATTTGCAGGAAAAAGACTTGTTTTATTTGCATTTTCAAGAGGTTAATTTCTAGTGGAAACACTAGAAGTTGATTAAAATAAAATGTGCCAAAGTTCTTGTGAAATAGACGTGTGAAGAACGTCCACAAAAACAGAGAAATAAAAAAAAAACATCTGTGTGTTCCGACGAGGCGACCGTGTCCTTCCTCGAATGAAATCATATAAACAAAGTAAAGTTATGTTTATGTTGAGGGTTTTTCACCAACAATGTGAATCCTTGAGGTCTAACAAATCTTATGAATGTGACTGCTTCCTCTGCAAACATTTTGAAAAGCTGATTTTCTTCCTAGAAAGTGAACATCATGCTGCATTAACTTTCAAGACTTACAAGTAGCAATTAAAACTCATTATGAGATTCATAAAACAACGAAGAAGTAGGCTCATTTTCTCATAGACTTCTATAGAATCTGACTTCTTTTTTGCACCCAGTGGAGTTGCCCCCTGCTGAACATTAGAAAGAATGCAACTTTAATGCACTTCACTTTTCAGTAGTTTGCTGCTTGTTAACAGGTTTATTTTTGTCCTGAACATAACCTGACTGAACTGAACTGAAGCGCATTCAAACTGCAGTTAGAGAAAACTACACAGAACGAAACTATTCATAAGCGATGTCATTTCCAGCCCTATCGGGGTCTGACATATGCACACGGTGATTTCGAAAGAGTGAAACGCAGCGCCTTCACTCTGCTTGAGACTGCAGCTCTCTGAGTAATAATGGCAGGAACACGTTCAGCTGTGTGCCACCGCCACTTATTTTTTCTCGCTCTTCTGACTGGAGGATGATGGAGGCAGCTGAGGAAATTATAAATGTGAGTCCTGAGAGCATTTTCAGCACAGGTTCAGAGGGTTCATCAAGCTTGTTCACACACAGAGAAGGAGAAAGCTCAGAGGCCGGCGAGATAACAGTACACTGTTTGTCGAAGGCTCTATATGAAGTTCTCGGCGCAAAATTTGACATTTTCTTGATTTTATCTCATCTGGAGGCGACTTTTGGAAGTGAAGTGGACTTCATGCTGTGGAAAAGAGTTTTATAAACCCTTGCATCATGTAACAATCTGGAAAAAGTTGTATAAAATGTTTTAAGTGAATTGACAGCAGTAAAATAGCTGTAGCTGGGTGACTAAGACAAACAAAACAGAGCCTCAGCTGCAAGTCATCACTAACAGTTCACCCACACTTTAACGACTCATTAATTAGTCTTATCAATTAATCAAAGCAGCGTGGGGAGAAAATACACAGCAAACAACAGCCAGTTTTATTAGTTTCATTCAGCCAGCAAAAAATCTGAAAATAACAAAAAATATAAAACTTGAGTAATATGTGGTATTAGTTCTAGTAGCAGTTAGGGTGAAACAACAGGGTTGGGCCCTGCCCTGTGCAGACTGTTATTATTTATATTACGTAATTTAATCTAAGTTTCTAGTATTAACATAAAGGGATTTACATTACATTCAACTGATTCACACAGTAATGGTTGCCCTGTACGTTGGTTAAAATGTGACAAAGTGACGGTATTTGATGAATACATTTTGTGTTTGGCTGTTGTTTATGGTTGTAATATAATTGTTGCAACTCCCACTGGGCTACAGGTGGTGTGGTGGTTAGCACTTTAATTTGGTGACTCCAAAGGTGTGAATGTGAGCGTGATCCTAGTTTGGATAAGCACTGACATCACTGGAATATAAACATCACTTTCTACATTTACTACAAACCCCAGTCATCAAAAACAATTTGAATCTTCAGAGAAAAAAAAATTTACATCATAAATACATAAATAGCAGATTGCAGAACATGTAACACAGGATAACAGGATAAAAGCTTTTTTTTTTCCAGTATAACAAAAAATTTGAGTATTTAGTTTGAAAGAAAATGTAAAAGTGTTGAGAAGCTGCACAGGTCAAAAGGTGAACACCTCCTGAAGACAGCGACAGGTTTTTCATCAGCTCCTTCTTCACCACGATGGTCCGGTACAACGCCTGCATCACTGCTGACGTCGCACCAAACTGCCTGTCCGAGATACTTGAACTCCTTTGCTTGAGGCAGTACCTCTCTCCACCCAGAGGGGGCAGTCCACCGTTTTCCGGCAGAGAACCATGGCCTCAGACTTGGAGGTGCTGACTCATCCCAACCGCTTCGCACTCGACTGCAAACCGCCCCAACGAGTGCTGGAGGTCCCGGTCTGATGAGGCCAAAAGAACCACATCATCTGCAAAAAGCAGAGATGCAATTCTAAGGTCACCAAACCAGACCCCTTCCTCCCCCCGGCTGCGTCTTGAGATCCTGTCCATGAAAACCACGAACAGAATCGGAGACAAAGGGCAACCCTGGCGGTCATAAGCCTTCTCCAAGTCCACAAAGCACATGTAGCCTGGAGGGGTCATGGGAGTTTGCTCAGAAGCCCAGAAGTTGTTCCACGGCCAGGACGGAAGCCACATTGCTCCTCCTGAATCTGAGGTTCGACAATCGGCCGGAGCCTCCTTTCCAGCACCCTGGAGGAGGCTGAGAAGTTTGATTCCACAGTAATTGGAACACAACCTCCGGTCCCTTTTTAAAAATGGGAACCACCAAACCTTCCTGCCACTCCACTGGCACTGTCCCAGACCTCCAGTTTAGGAGGAAGATGAGGCACTTTGATTTTCCAGAAACATAAAACCATAGAATGGTCACTGAAAGATTCAGGTAAAACTCTGACAGGATGGGAAACTAAAATCTAGTCAAGCAAAGAAGAAAAACTGGGACCGATTCTAGTGGGTTCAGTTATGAGTTGAGTAAAATTTATGCTGTTTAAGAGATTGCGATCTTTTTGAGAGGATCAATCCAGCCAATTAGAATTGATTTCACCTAAATTATTTTTTTCATTGATGCAGTCCAATGAATTAATGGTAGACAGAATACACTCAGTAGTTTCTGCAGGAGCAGATGGAGGTTTATGAATATTTCCAATGATTAGTCGTTTATTTTCATGAAAACTAATTTTAACGAAAAGGCCTTCAAAATGCCGGGGACTCTCATTTGGAAGAAGAAGTTCTGCAGTCAGATTTGAGGATACATATGTTAAGAGGGCACCGCCTCTATCGTTCCTAAATACAACATAAATGTCAAGTTTGACTTCATCATCTGAAATATTGCTGTTTAACCAAGTTTCAGACAAAGTAATTACATGGGGTTTATTATAGGTAAGCCAGGCTCTCAGTAAGTCAATTTTAGGTGGCAAGCTCCTTATGTTCAAATGAATAACATGCAACCCTTTAGCACAATTCATTAATCCAAAATAACTGCATAAGTATGCATATGATATGGCAGTAAAAATGTGCACAGAGCATAATCGCAGATTGTATTTTGTAGCAGGCAGGGACAGGTGGTGAGAGAGGCAGAAGGAGAGCAACAAGAGCAAGCACATGCACACACACAAACATACACACACACAGAACAGGAAAACACATACAGTATTGGGGAGAAAAACAACCCAAGCAAAAAAATAATAATTAAATAAAAAGATACACAGCTCAGTCTGCATGGCTACGCATAATGTGAGCATATCAAAAAGAAAGGCCTAAGTCAGTTAATAATATATTGGGCCTTTATGAAGTCGTCAGAAAACAGGCAAACAAATAAAAATAATAGTAACATGCTTCGACAGGTTCATAGTTTATTAGTTTCAACTTCCAAAGGACTCAGTAATTACACTAAACTAGCCTCATTATAGGTGTCCATCATTCCCAGTTTAAATAACTTAGATCAACCCATTTAGTGTTACGCCATTTTACGATACTTGTAACATGCTTTACGGCAAACAATAGTAAAGCAGCTGCCGCTATAACAGTGGAAGCGAAAGTAAAGCAGCAGTCGCTAACGCAGCATTTATATCAGCAACAGTGTTGCACATATGAAGAAAAAAAAAAAAAAACTCAATGCTAGTCCAGTGAGGAAATAAGTTCACAAAGATGAATAACAGAAGAGTTCATCAGCAGGCAGAGTATTGTGCTAGCGTTAGCACTAGCCACAGGTCACCAGCCATCAGTCAGCTGTCATATCAGAGTCAATGGAGGAGTTAATGGAAGAAAGTTCACAGAGGAATCTCTCAGCTTTACAAGGAGTATGAAAGAAGTTTGTCTTACCAGCGTGGGCAACTCTCAGCATGCAGGGAAAGATCAAGTTATATTTGATGTCCCAGTCACGGAACTTTTTCTTCGCTGCATCAAACTCTCAGTGTCTCTGGACCAGACCAGCGGAGAAGTCCGGGTAAATGTACACAGTTTATCGCGGGATCTCGCAGTCTCGCATACGTTCAGGATTATCTCTTGATCTTGTGTATACGGCTGGCTCGCTACGCTGCCGTTCCGTGGCCGTAACGCGCCCGGTGGAAATCCCCAGTTAGCTTTTAGGTTGACTTCGATTTTTCGGCGTCTTCAGTCCAAGATTTAAGGTCGGTGTTTTCCTTTTCAAGAACCTTAACACTTTTGATCAGTTCTGTTATATAATCTTCGTTTTAACTAACTCTCTGCTGAATCTCATTGACCTGATCTCCAAGCATATGAAGTGAGTCATATTTTTCTTCACACTGGGTCCAAGTGAATCTATTTTAGAGTCAATATGTGAAATCATGTCGAGCTTCATTTGCTGTATCAAATCAAAAATACTTTGGAGAGTAATTGGTTTACCCATTGTGAGGCCAGCCGTGTTTCCACTCGCACAAAGAGAAGGGTGAAGTCCCAGAACTCGTGGGTTTGGTGCTAGGGACGGCTTTAGTTTTTCTTTCTTGTTTCACCACAGGTAGATCATTAGCACCATAACACTTTTAGAGTGGAAATATACATCACAACATCCTTAGTAGACAAATAGTTTAACCAGCAGACTAGAGCTTGCAGCACACACTTACTCCACGGCAGCCATCTTTTTTTTGTTGTTGTTGCTTCTGCAGCTGTCAAACCCTTTTTCACCTTTATATCTCTCATGTTCTGAATATGAATATTTTATGATTTTGTGTCCTGGCCTGTTTGCAGACTGGTTTCACCTCTAGGGATGAGTGAAGTTTTCTGAATTCAGTTGAAAAGTTTTAACAATAGTTAAAACAAGAAAAACAACCTGGGTTTCTGTATAAATTCCTTCTCTTATTGATTTGTGGCTCATTTTATCTTTTCTTTACTTCTTAAGTGCACGGCGTGTTTTGAGAACAAGCTCCATATTAAAGATTTTCATTATTACAGGATGAAGAGGAGGCGGACGAGACGTATCGAGCTGCAGTCGTTGGTGTTTTTTACTCCTTTGTTTCGCTGTTGTTGGATTCTCACATTAAACCGCAGCTGTTTACAGGACGGCAGCTAAAACTGCAGGAAAATAACTGATAAATGTGTGTATGAGGACAATTTGCTGCACCAGTTTCCTCTAATATTCCTCGCAGCCTCGGAGTTCACACTCACACACAACATTACCTCGCAGCATCCAGCGCTTGTTTCTGTCAGGATAACGTGTGAGTGGTGTGATGTGTTGACCCCTGACCTTCCCTTAGTGTTTTTACTCCTACAGCATCTCTCCCTCCGTCCTCCCACTCATCACTCTTCCTTCCATCATCCAGCCCGTTATCAGCTGGATGCTGTTTAATTTCACGGAGCGCTTCGATCGTCAGCCAGCGTCACTCTGGACTCGCTCAGTGTTTGCTGAACAGAGAAAGGAAGAAAGTAAAAAAAAAATTAATACAGTTGCTGTTGACGAGTAATACAATAACAGAAAATATATTAATAAATGTGGATTAGGGGTCAGCAGAGAGAATCAGCCGGACCTCCAGATGGATGTTGACTCAGTAAATATGAGCTGGTGATTGTTTAAGAACGAGAAATACTGTTTTTTGACAGTTCTTGGCAGAAAAATGCTACTTATTTGTCCATTTACTGCGTCAATTCAACTTCTTCTGCAGTGGAGTCAAACAAACACATCAATTAATCATGACTGTGGAAATCTGCCTTCGGTTTTACAGGTAAGTATCACACAAAAAGCACAATAATTTGCACAAGATGCTCAGTAAAGATAGTAAATTAGAGTACATACAATAAAAACACTATTTAGCACAACATATGAAATACAAACAGATCTTTGATCTTGTTCCAGTGGTAATGGTGTCCCTTAATTTAAAGTTATTGCATTTTGTTTGAAGGACTTTTTGTAAATGCTCACAGCAGCTCTGTGACGTCTACATAAGGGCAGTCGCTGGTTCGATTCCCCATCTCCCCAGGTCTAGAACTGAAGTGCCCTTGAGCAAGGCACCTAACCTCCCCCTCCCTGGGCGCAGTAATGTGCTGCCCACTGCTCCTTGCATGGTGTGTTCACTTGTGTGTAAAAAAGGATGGGTTAAATGCAGAGGTTGAATTTCCCCATTGTGGGATTAATAAAGTAATCTTCTTCTAACCCAATCATGTTACTGGTCATGTTTATAATTATGGAAAATCTATTTTTGTTCTTGGCCCTCAGGTGCTCATACCATGTGGGGCTAAGAATGAATCACTACAATTAATGAAATGATCCATAAAAAAATGTAATTCTGAAAAGCACAGTTTAAATAATTAGAAGCCCTGTTTATATAAAGATGTTTTGATATGCATTTTGAAGTATGAAAAGCTGAATCAAAACAACATAACTAGCTATAACAAAAAAAAATGATTCTCCTGAGAAGTGTTTTTTTTTCCTTCATCAAAAACAGTTAATAGGTTATTGAAACACCTTTTCTGAGTAAGTTCTTAGTTAAAACATTTAACACTGTTTCCGCTCTTTGCATTTTTTCCGGATATTATGTAAATGTGTCCTTGTCTCCAGACAGCATGAAACATGAACAATAATTGCTGATAAAAAAGAACAAATAAAACCAAATTCTTAAAGGCCACTCTCAATTTTTCGCTTGTAAGTTAGATGGCCAACCCCCTTGTTTTGTTTCCAATTTCTTCTTCTTCTATTGTATTTACTGGCAGGTTAAAGCCATGCATAAAGCACAGCTTGAAACAGCTAGATTTCATTTTCGGCTGCTAAAAACAGCCTAATTTACATTCTTGCAACATTTCAAATGGTTGCTTTAAATGCTTAAATTTTGCACAGTTGAGTTAAGAGATTTATATATAATATATTTATTTATTTAGTGTGCGTGGCCTTTTTTGGCCACAAGGGACACCAGAGGGAGTATCTGGCACGACATAAAAAATACTAATGCAATCAAATCAATTTTGTTGCTAATCTTTGACATATCCAAGACTCTAATCCCAGCTCCCTACTATTTATTTTATGGGGGAAAAAATATTTTTGTGGGTTTTTTTGGAAGAAATTATGGAAAACTTTGTATTCATAAACTGGTATATAAAGGGTTAAAATTTTGAAGATGATTTAATGTTTGGTAGTTTTCAACAAGTCTGAAGTTGCTCAAGAGATTTATGCAAAAAAAATCTGAAAAAAATATTGATGTATGGTGATTTTATAGCAGTTTTAGTGTGTATGGCCTTTTTTGGCCACAAGGGACACCAGAGGGAGTATCTGGCACTACATAAAAATACTAATGCAATCAAATCAATTTTGTTGCTAATCTTTGACATATCCAGGACTAATCACCACCAAAATCCCAGCTACCTGCTATTCATTTTATGGGGGGGAAAAAATCGTTTTTTGTGTTTCTTTGGAAGAAATTATGGAAAACTTTGTATTCATAAACTGGCATATAAAGGGTTAACATTTTGAAAATGATTTAATGGTTGGTAGTTTTCAACAAGTCTGAAGTTGTTCAAGAGATTTATGAAAAAAAAATCTGAAAAAAATGTTGTATGGTGATTTTATAGCAGTTTTAGTGTGTGTGGCCTTCTTTGGCCACAAGGGTGGCGAGAGGGTAATAAATTTGAGGGAGGCACAAGGGTTAAAACACAACCAATAACAATCAAACAAACATCAGGGATTTACAACTGCAGACACGTGAGTGGCAGGTCACACCTGAACGCAGCTGGAGTCACTTATCACAATCAGGAGGGTTGTGTGCTGAAGTCCACACAGCGTGAAGCTTCTCCTCTGTCCACTCCACAAAACATTACTGTGAAGCTTTATAATGCAAACAAACATGTTTTAATGGCATGAAGACCTTAAAAACACATGCAGTCCTCAGACATTTTTCTGCAGGTGTGGAGAGTCAAAGGCTCAACATGTAATACCTATATAAAAGATATGACAATAATGAATTAAGATACATACAGGATTACTGCAGCCAGGGTGCATAATTGTGTCCAAAAATATCTGAAAATCTGGCACTGTGAACAATAATTAACATACATGAACTTCAGAAATAACTGCATATCTTTATCACTTTCATGAAAATTAATTAGCTTTACCTTGACAGGAATTTAGGTTTCACTGCTTTTAGTCTCTGCAATATCTTTTATAAATAGTATTGTTAGTACTATGGTTTTAATTTAGTTTTTTTTAACTTTATTTAATTGCAACATCTGTTTTATCATTGTGCTTGAGCCTTAACAAACAATAACAAACAAAAGTGAGTTTTATCTGTTTACCATAAGTGAGGGCTTCCCAATTAACAAGTTTTAACAATTTTATAATGCAACCAAAAACTGGAGATTTTCCCCAGCGATTACCTCAGGACACATTTTCTTACCACGCAAACAAAAAACATCTTTCACTGTGGCAGTAATGTTTTGTAATATAGCAAGTAACATATTAAATACATGTTGATAAAATGAGATTCTTTGATAAATGCAGATTAGTAGCTTTGTTAGTGTGTTTGTCCTCTACCTCCGGCTGTTTGCTCTCAGAACTGTATAATAAAACGGATCATTCCCACATTTTACTCTCTGTTGTTACTTCATGAATCAAGGTGTTGCTGAACTGCAGCTGGAAATTTAAAAATGTAAAAAATATTAAGTCTCAGCTCTCAGCCTGCAGACTCAGCACTAAATGAATTATTGATTACAGCGTATCAATAATGCATCATCAATAGAAACCAGGAATTCTTCCTGAGGCCACACACACACACACACACACACACACACAGCTTTGTTTTCACACAGTATTTCAGGAACATAAATAGTAGGCAAAGCAATAATCACAGTATTAAACACTACATGTTACTGTTTACATACAACTACACACACATCCTTGTACTTCTATCTTTGTGAGGACCCATTCATTGACATAATGCATTCTCTATAGTTCCAAACGCCAACCCTTAACAATTAATATGAACCTTATTGTAACCTGAAATTTAAAGTCTGTATCCTCAAACAAGCATTTGAAGAAGTGGAAACAGGCTAAAATGTCCTCACTTTCCAAAATGTCCTCACTCTGTTGGTTAAGAAGTTGTTCCGGTCCACTATGTAGGAAGTACAAGAATACACACACACAGCTTTGTTTTCAAACAGTATTTCAGAAACAAATCATGGGCAAAGCGAAGATCACATTAGAAAACACTACATATTACCATTTACAGACAACTACACACACGTCCTGGTACTTCTACGTTTGTGAGGACCCTTCATTGGCATAATGCATTCCCTAGACCCTTGCTCTAACCTTTACCATCATAACCTGAACCTTAAAACCAAGTCTTCACCCTTATATAGGCCTTTGGAGAAGTGAGGACCAGCTGAAATGTACCCACTTTCAAAAAATGTCCTCACTTCTTAATAAGTCCTCATAAGGTTAGGAACGTTCAACGGTCCTCATTATGTTGGAGATTAAGGAAAACATAAACACACACAGTATTGTTTTTTACACAGTATTTTAGAAACATAAATACTAGGCAAAGCAATAAACACAGTATTAAACACTGCATGTTACTGTTTACAGACAACTACACACACATCCTTGTACTTTTACCTTTGTGAGGACCCTTCATTACATAATGCATTACCAAGCCCCTTACTCTAAGCTTTACCTTTACAACTAAATCCCCAACCATAACCTTTACCCTAAAACTGCCATTAAAACCAAGTCTGAACCCTCAAACAGGCCTCTACAGAAGTGGGGGCCAGCTGAAAAGTCCCCACTTTCCAAATTGTCCTCACTCTGTTTGTTAAAAACTTTGTCTGGTCCTCGATATGTTGGAAGTATAAGAACACACACACACACACAAATAACTGTCAGTCATGTTTACAGTGTGAAATTCACCCTGATAGTCAGCTGAAATATCTCACTGGTCTGTAGTTTGTCACACAGAGAAAAAACACACAGTTGTCATGTGATCCGGACCTTTAGAAGTGATCCGGCTAAAGGTTAGCCACAAGCTAACAGAAGCTAATCTGGGCTGCTGAATTGAGATCCTTCCAAAAAATATGTTCTCAAACTGAACATCTATGTCAAAGTGTGAACTGTGTTTTTAAGAAATACGAATTTGTGAAAAAATGTTTTGATTTATATATATGTACACTGAACAAAAATATAAACGCAACACTTTTGTTTTTGCTCCAATTTTTCATGAGCTGAACTCAAAGATCTAAAACTTTTTCTATATACTCAAAATAACCATTTCTTGGGGCGCCCCGGTAGCACACCTGGTAGAGCGCGTACCATAGAGGCTTTGACCTCGCAAGCGGGCGGCCCGGGTTCGAGTACGACTCGGAGCCCTTTCCCGCATGTCTGCCCCTCTGTCTCCCCCTTTCACTCTCTCTCATACTATCAAATAAAGCCTTGAAAAATGCCCAAAAAATATAAAAAATAAATAAAAAATAAATAACCATTTCTCTCAAATATTGTTCCACAGGCCACAATCAACAACCTGATCAACTCTTTGCGAAGGAGTTGTGTTGCACTGCGTGAGACAAATGGTGGTCACATCAGATACTGACATATGCATAAGCATAAAGCAAAAATGCACATTTAATAGTGGCCTTTTATTGTAGACAGTCTAAGGCACACCTGTGCAATAATCTTGCTGTCTAATCAGCATCTTGATATTCCACACCTGTGAGGTGGGATGGATTATCTTGGCAAATGAGAAGTGCTCACTATCACAGATTTAGACAGATTTGTGAACAATATTTGAGAAAAATGGTTATTTTGAGTATATAGAAAAATTGGGAGCAAAAACAAAAGTGTATTTTTGTTCAGTGTATATCTCTTGTAGATATGAATTTTAAAAAATGTGAAATCCTGCATAAATTGTCATAAAATCACAGTGAAAAACACTAAAAAATCTTTGTCATCTTGGTCCATGTTCACTATTTTTTTATATATACAAGACACAAACACAGAGAAACTAAATGTGCTTACACCAGCTGAAGTCCTCCACATCAGGCTTCTTCACCTGCAGCGTCACCTGAGACCATCGACTCAACAGTTGATGCAACAGTTGGTCTTCACAAACAAAGAATTTCTGCTCAAACTGCTCATCGTCCTCTGCAGGGCTTTGACTTGACTTGAAATTTTAAAAAGAATCCTGTGTAACAAAAATAAATGTGTATGTGTGGCCCTGAAATAAGCCATGAAATCAATGTTTTTTTTTAATTATTGTGAGCAGACTGAGGCACTTTTGGGTCATAATCATGCAAGATTAGTATCTCGATCTACCTGTCAGTTAGAGGGATTAAAGTTTACGATTGAATACTTTTGCAAGCCACTGTATCTTGGTATTGCATTTTTTTTAAATTAAATAATGAAAAAGGTTTATATGAGATAACCACACAGCAAAGCTTATTTTACTTAACTCATGTGTGAATAAAATACTTGGAAAAGAATGTATACTTTGTCCAAATGATGTAAATGTTTCTTTCCAACACAGCAGTAGACAATAAAAAATAAAAACAATATAGAAACTAAATACAATTGACATTATTATATTTTTTGGCAATATAACCTGTCTTATTGTACACAATATTTATAGAGAAATCCACCTTTGGTTTGCATAAAATACGTTTAAGATACTTTATTTCGAATTATGAAAAAGTTAAAAAGGATTTACTTTCATATCAGAAAATAGAAAATTATATGAGTTTCTAGTAACTTTTAAGTGCTCTGTAATGAAAAAATTTATTCACTTGGTCACAGCATTGGACAATCTTTTCTACTTTATAATCGTTCTTGGATTTTCATTATTTTATTCAATTTAAAATAGTGAAGTGTTTGGGTTTTTTTAATAGACCAAGGTTCAGTGTGCTGTGGCATATTATAAAGAATACTCTGTGCTTAGACAATGTTTTTTTACCACTCTGAAGTTTGTTAGTTCCGTGTGTAGAGAAACATCTTTTTAAATTTTCAAAAAGCTCATTTATGAAATAATGTTTGTATATAAACCTCACCCTTTTAAACTTTTGTTTTTTTAGACCTCAGGGACAAGTCCAGCATTCAAAAAAGCTTTTAGTGTTTTGAAAAGAAATAAAACCTGCAGCGTTTCCTATATTATATAAATGTTTAAGGTCAAACTAAAAATGAAATAAAATGATATGATTTAAAAAGGCAGGAATTATACTGAACATTTTAAGAACATTGGTTCTTTACATTTGCGGGGGGGAAAAGAAAAATGAAAGTAGTTGAATTGTTTTCCTTCATATGAAAAAGACGTGCAGAATATGACATTAATGTGGACTCGAGGCTGAGACAAACAGTTTCAGGGTCTCAGTGTTTATAGAAAGGAGTGGGGACGTCATTGTCTTTTTTAATATTTTTTGTCTTATTGTCATTTTGTGTCTTTTTTGTCATTTTGTGGATTTTTTTTGTCATTTTGTGTCTTTTTTTGTCATTTTTGTCTTTTTTTCTGTCTTTTTTTGTCATTTTTTGTCGTTTTGTGTCTTTTTTTCTGTCATTTTGTGTCTTTTTTTTTGTAATTTTGTGTCTTTTTTTGGTCATTTTGATACTGCCTCCAGTGGCCCCCAGGTAATTTGAGTTTGAGACCCCTGCTCAAGAGGGAACCGCCAAGAACACACATTAATATATCAGCCCATCTTAAAGTCTGGCTCAGACATTTTTTTTTTACCACACTGAAGTTTGTTTGTTCCATGTGTCGAGAAACATCTTTTTAAATTTTCAAAAAGCTCAGTTATTAAGTAATGTTTGTATTTAAACTGTTGTTTTTTAGACCTCAGGGACAAGTCCAGCATTCAAAAAAGCTTTTAGTGTTTTGAAAAGAAATAAAATCTGCAGCGTTTCCTATATTATATAAATGTTTAAGGTCAAACTAAAAATGAAATAAAATGATATGATTTAAAAAGGCAGGAATTATACTGAACATTTTAAGAACATTGGTTCTTTACATTCGCAGGGGAAAAAAGAAAAATGAGAGTAGTTGAATTGTTTTCCTTCATATGAAAAACACGTGCAGAATATGACATTAATGTGGACTCGAGGCTGAGACAAACAGTTTCAGGGTCTCAGTGTTTATAGAGGAGTGGGGACTTCATTTGTTGATGTAAATGTGCAGATCCAGGTTCACATGAGAAGCCTGAGGCTGCTGAAGACTCTGATGATCCCAAAGGTTTTGAATAACGCAACACAGAGAGACGACTCCTGTCAGGAGGACTGCTGGGACAGACGCACAACAAGGCACTGCTGCAGGGAAGGAAAGCTTTTTTTATTTATTTTTTGTAAACGCAGTCCTGACGACTTTCTTTCATCCAAAAAAAAAAAAATAGAAGAAGAGATGTTTGGTTTAAACTGAAAAGAAATAAACAAGAGGTTTGTTGAAGCAGTGAGGTTAAGATGGAAGCCGTGATGAAATGAAGCTGCAGCAGTTTGTTGTTCTGACAGTATGAGGATAAAGACAACGGACACTTTGTGACACGCGCTTATGAAATTAAATTCAAATTTACTCACGTAGGCGTCAAATGTTTGTATTGCTGTGAAATATTCACACAGTGTTAGTGTTGGTAAAAGGAGAGGGAAGAGAGTACTTGTTAACCTTTTACATTTGTGTTTTTGTCTCTATTTACAAAGTAAAGAGCAGCAATAAGGTGAAAGAAGCAATCAGAACTGACTTGTTTCTACTCTAATTATCACAAGAAGCAAATGTCGACACGAGGTGAAAAGAAGTCATCACACTATTGAATGAGCGTTTATATTTCCATAATTATGGGCAGTTAGAGGCCTACTCTACCCTCTAGTAGGTTGTTATCAGCTCATTCAATGGCCGAACGCTGGTTTGTTACATTTCACTTTCAGTTTTATTCGGTTAAAGCATGGGTCTCAAACCCGTGGCCCGCGGGCCAATTGCAGCCCTCGTGACGATATTTTGTGGCCCTCATCTTGATATGAAAGTTTAATGTGAGTTTTATATGAATGGCACTTTACTGTGTTGTGTGTAGAAGGTCCCTTTATTGGAAGCTGGAGCTTTGTTTCACTTGTTTCTATAAACAAAAAGAAAGGCAGCTGCTACCAGACCGTTTATTATCTGCCGTGTTGTTGTTAACGGAAGAAGTGGAAATGTTATGTAATGTAATTCTGTGTCTTTTTTTTGTAATTTTGTGTCTTTTTTTTTGGTAATTTTGTGTCTTTTTCTAATAATTTTCTGACTTTTTTTGTAATTTTGTGTCTTTTTGGTAATTTTGTGTCTTTTAAGTAATTTAGTTTTTTTCTGTTATTTTGTCTTTTTTTAATTTTCTGTCTTTTTTTTTTAGTAATTTTCTGTCTTTTTTTGGTCATTTTGATACTGCCCCCAGTGGCCCCCAGGTAATTTGAGACCCCTGGGTTAAAGCATTCAGCGTTCAGTCTAGAAAACCACTTTTCTAAGGTTAGGGCAAAAAAGTTCTTGTTTTGGCGTTTAAAAAGACCATTTAAAAATAAAATAAATGCACTTAAATGCCAAAAGTGAAGTAGTTAGATGTTTCAGCTTTGTTGACCTGTTGACCATAAGATGACCGCATCAGAGTAATATATTACGAAAGTTGACAACTTTACCATGTAAGCACAATGTGAAGGAACTCTCAATGTACCCAAAATATCTGGCACTGTGCCATGACTGTATAAATTGCCTCAACGTCCTTATATTTGTATTCATTCTGCTGCATGAAATCCATGAATCCAACATTGTGTGCATTAAATCACTAATGCATTACATTGCGTGCATTGCACTCCACTTCTGGGACCACCTCCTCCTTTTAATCACATCTAGAAAATCATACTGTTAGTCACATAATTATTTCTCCTCTTTAATAATACCAATTGATGTTGTATTTTATATTGTTGGAAAACCTGATTAGTCACCTTTACAACAAGGTACACCTTGTAAAGATTGTGCTTCTGTGGAATGAGCAACACAGCTAAATGTGTGGGTAGTGCCCCAAAAAATGTGCAAAAATCCCTGCAGTATTCTCCTATTGGTATTCACTCTTGTTTTGAGTTTAGCTACATTAGTAACTCGTCCTGCCACTTCTGCGTCATTCTATAGAGCATGGGTCTCAAACTCGCGGCCCGCGGGCCGATTGCGGCCTTCACCTTGATATGTGTTGTAGAAAATCTTTAAAGAAAACACTTGACGAACAGATAGATTCGAATCACAGCCTTGTGCGGGATTTATTTAGCAGACATTAAAAACAGATGATACAACGCATCCAACGGTCAGAACAACACTGAGAGACAACACCCAGTTTCTCTCTTTTTACTTTGCAGGTTGGTGTGTCATTGTTTCTGTGTTACTAAGGGTCAACGTCCTGTAATTTCCTGTTATGAAGAACACTTGATATCAGAGCACACTTGGGATTTCCCAAATCCGAGCTGTTCATATCTCAATCAAGCAGAAGTTTCCTGTAAAGAGACTGTGACTGTTGGTCAGATTTCTGTGTGTTTATCAAAACATATTTGATGCATATTTAAACTGCTATATGTCAGATATTTTAATACATCTTCAAATTAATTCTACGACATATCCCCCCTTTAATGGAGATATCCATTAGCAACATCTACAGAAGTTAATTTGAAAGATGTGTGTTTCTATATAAACATGGGACATGGGATGTCAGATATTTTAATACATCTTCAAATTAATTCTACGACATATGAAAGTTTAATGTGAGTTTTATATGAATGGCACTTTACCATGTTGTGTGTGGAAGGTCCCTTTATTGCGCAAGCTGGAGCTTTGTCTCATTTGTTTCTATGACGACGTTGACAAAAAGAAAGGCAGCTGCTACGGACCGTTTATTATCTGCCGTGTTGTTGTTACCGGAAGAAATGGAAATGTTATGTAATGTAATTTTGTCTTTTTTGGGTCATTTTGTATCTTTTTTTAAAATAATTTTGTGTCTTTTTTTAAAATAATTTTGTGTCTTTTTTTTTTGTCATTTTGTGTCTTTTTTGTAATTTTGTGTCTTTTTTTGTAATTTTGTGTCTTTTTTTCTGTCTTTTTTGGGGGGGGTTTAAGTAATTTTGCGTCTTTTTTTGGTCATTTTGATACTGCCTCCACTGGCCCCAGGTAATTTGAGTTTGAGACAGCCAAGAACACACATTAATATGGCAGCCCATCTTAAAGTCTGGCTCAAATGGCGAGGTCACTGAAATTTTTAACCTATTAACCTTTACTGGACTTCATGTTTACCAACAAGAGTTGTTGCTAACACTGCCAGGCTGAGCAGCACCTGTGCATCGCTGAGCCTTTTTATGTCGGTGCCCATGAAGCCACACAGCCCAGCTGAGCAGCTCAGCACAGGCACATCTCATCAACCTGTCAGCTTCTGCACACCTACAGATTCCAGTCTTGTGACGCACACGTTTCTCAGCAACAATAGACAGTGAAAGGATGTTTTGACAGTAATGTTAGCATGTCTTTATCTGAAGAATGTGTCACAGTCGTTAAGGAACATATGTTTTTTATTCAAAGTTCCAGTTTCCATTCAAGTTTCAAGCCCTGTAACATTCCCATAGCCATAATCACTTCATTTGTTACCATGAGGTAATATTATGAGATATTTGTAGGACCATAATGTGGACAATGAATTAGTTGTTAATAAATTAGTACCGGCTTTTTAATTGTGGAAATGATATGGTAGAAATGAAAGGACAAGTTATATTATTTATATAGGGAAGCTCAAAAAAAACCCAGGACTTTCACCCGGACTGGAGTTTGTGTCATGTATCACAGCAAAGATCAATGATTTTATTTAAAGTAACATCAGTTTACGTCACTGCATTGAGTCACTTCCAGTGCTCATGACGTCTTTGTAACATCTTAACTTCCAGATGACTAACCAGAAGCTTTTTATCTCTAAGCTTAGAAAGGTAATTATGTAGTTTAATCATAAAGAAACTGCAGCGTTTTAACTAGAGGTCGACTGATATATCGGGCCGATATTTGTGTTTTTTTACTTGTATTGGCATCGTCCAATACGTGCATGCATTTGATCAATTAGCCCATTTCACTGAGCCAACACCAGTCAAGGCTCAGTGCAACATCTTCCATTCTCTGGTGAGCCGCTGCTGATACCAGAAAAAAGAAAAACACATCAAATATGTGGGTAATCTGAGGCGCATTGTTTGCTATCCAACTGTTAATATGTTTTGTATGTCTTTTTTTATGTCTTTTTTGTTTAAATGGATAACATTTGTTATCATTGTGTCATTTTTATCATGTAAATGGAGGGAGAAAAGGAAATATCGGCTTCAAGAATCGGCCCAAAAAAATCGTCAGCACATATCAGGGATCGGTTAAGACTGATGCCAAAATAATCAGTATCGGCCTTAAAAAACCCATATCGGTCGACCACTACTTTTAACTAAACGTAATTGCTTTGTTTCCAGTGAGTGCCCACTGAATGTGCTGATAACAACCTTCTCAACCTGCCAGCAGGTGGAGCAGCTGATAACGCCTGTTCAATCGTTGAAACGGGTGCTTCTGTTGCCTTCATCGTTCTCACCACTGCAGTAATCATCTTCCCTCACCTTAACCCTCTCCGGTCGGATGAAGCTTCATTTTCCAGCTAACAAAGTGTCTCTAAGAAACTCCAACACGTGACCTGTGAACCGCTGCGGCCCACGCCAACCACAAGGTTACACACTCCAACCGCAAGACGCTTTGTGCTCCTAGGCTGCTCTGATTGGTCGAGAGAGGCAGGGCCACGTGACTCCCACACAGAGGTCACATGCTTCTCTGTAATGTGACTATAACTGATAAAAATATGACTAATTAGAGAAGTTTCCTCTGTATGAGACGATATTCTCCCGGTGCTGAACTTTGGCTTCCTGCCTGAAGGAGGAACAGAAGCTTCAGGAGGGAATAAAAGTTTTAGTTTTTAATAATACACTAATTTATTCAGTTTATCAAGAAGCAGCTTGCACTTTAGGAGAAACACTGACTGCAGAATTTGGTGCATTTAACCTTTTTGACCTGTGATCCAGCAGGTTCGCGTAGTTTAGCTGAAGACTCTGCTCTGCTGATCCAGAATTAAACAAAAAGGAGCAAAAATGTGCAAAAAAATGAACAATAAAATGAACTCTCGTTTAAGAGATAAAAAGGGAGGAAATGTATATGAAGCATAAATACTTTGGTGATTATATTTGTGCACTTAAGGAAGGTAAAAACACACAATAAGTGAGGAAGAATTGGAAGCAGAGGTCAAGAAGCTGTTGGCTCATGAAGCTGAACTCCTCCCAAAAGAATATATGTAAAAACATGAATTGTTAAAATAAATATAAAGACAAAAATACAGGAAAAATAAGAGACGGAGAAAGCAGAGCAAGGCACCACCAGCCATATGGAAATATGCATTTAAAAAAGGAAAAAGATTAATTCCAATGTCATTACATTACTTAGACATCATGGATTAAATGTGTAGTTAACAAAAGTTATTTTAAAAGTAAAGACATTATATTATTATATCAAAACATACACAATAATGTGAGAAAGGAAAATGTGTTAAATCAAAATATAAAAAAAATTAAAGATCCTCAAATTGAAATTTGGAAAATCCCAAAAGACAAACCCAAGAAACCAAAGAAAATATAAATGATTAAGTAAATAAATAAATAAAAGAGAGGCAAGGAGAAGTAGGCTGAGAAAAGAGAGAGAAAGAAATTGCGCCTGAATCAAGTTTAATCAGAAGTGGCAGTTCCTAACGAGATGTTTTCGTGTCCTCATTACGTCGGGGCCACTTCCTCCGTTTGGGCGAAAGCAAATCCGACCGCAGAGAAACCAACTTCCTGTTCGCTGCTTTCTTTTTCTCCCAGAGCTCCGCCCACTGCGCCTCTGACTGACAGCTGGTTGGTCCAACTGTCAGGGGAGCCCTTTCAGGTTAGAAACACACACAGAAACACACACACACACACACACACAATATAAAAAAATATATATTTAAAATCTTAAATAGAGCAGAGTCTTCATTAATATTATGAGTAACACGTGTGAGTTTTCCCTCTGTGACAAAATATCTGCTGTGAAGAAGGAGAAGTAGTTTGGACTTTAAATATAGTATAACACTTTATTCATCTCCAGGGACATTAATGTGCAACACAAAGCGGAAACAGTGGAAATATAAAAATTTAAAATAACTTTGTGGTGCAAATCCAAAATACAGTATGTAAGAGTGTACTAGAAATGTTCAGCAGAAAGTTTAATAATGTGTGAGTTTTACAATGCAGCCACTTCCTTAAATTCCTATTAAGATATAGATAGATATAGAGATAGAAAAAGCTTTATCCTGGGTTTCCAGTTACCTCTCAGGCTTTTATTCTACTAAACTAAGCAAAAAAACGTAAACAGTTTCATAAAAATTTTGCTAGCAATCAAAGTACCCATTTGACCGTATAAAAGTACCAAGTCTTGCACTTTTAATCATTTTTCTACATTGAAATATAGCAAATTGGTACAGCCCACAAAGCAAGTACTTCATTGAAAAGTGCAGTAATAAGAAGATAAGTATGGTGAATATTATACAGAGTATGCCACAGCATAATATTGCCCTTAATGTCCTGTTGTTGCACATTATGTCTCATTATGTCCTGTAACGGTGCATTCAGACCGGACGCGTAGCGAATATTTCGCGCGACAAGACTTAATACAAAGTCAATGCAAACACGCGAATAGACGCAAATTTTTGCCGGCGGCGCGAATCGCGGGTTTCGCGCGACGCGAATGCCGCGATTGATGCGAATGTCGCGGCGCGAATGAAACAACGCAAATTCGCGTGAGTTCAATAAATTCAACTTTGGCGAAATATTCGCGTGACGCTGTGTCGGGACAGCCTATCAGCGTTGAGATTCTGGACGACAGTGTCCGAGATACATACATGAGAGAGAGGAGAAAAGAGGCAGGAAGGAGGAGTGGGTCGGCAGGAGGGACAGGAAAAAGGTGGAAGTACTCTGCGGTCCTCTCTCCGTGTTGAGTGCGCCTCCGGATGATGTCACTCACCCAGACACGACGGCGTGTTTTCCGACGTATCTCGGACTTCCAGAGCAGGTACAGGGACGCTATGCTTGTCATGGTTGATGACAGAATGAAATGGAGGGAATTATTTGGCGCTAAATAGTCTCTTGGGCGAAAATTCGCGAGTTATTTACTCGCGCAAGTGACGCGAGTAAATTCAACTACTCGCGCGAGTAACGCGACGCGAAAATTCGCTACGCGTCCGGTCTGAACACACGGTTAGTCATAATGTTCCCGTACTTTACTTCCAGCACAACAACTGAGTTAATATTTATTAAAGAAGACTTGAAACTAGAGATTCAGACCATGAACACGTTAGGAAAAATGCTCACTAAGGAAATAATTAAGTGAAAAGTAGGCAGATTTTTTCATATACAGTCTGACTTTTTTTGCAGCCAGTAGAGTCGCCCCCTGCTGGATATTAAAGAGAATGCAGGTTGGATCCACTTCTTTTATACAGTCTGTCCTGGTATAACGGTATGTCCCATGTGAAAACAAAGGTAAACTTAACTTCCTGTGTCACATTTTTTCTGAACTACGTCACTTCCAGTAGTCACATTGTCCTCGTAACTATTTCACTTCCAGCATTTACATCATTTATTGACTGTTTAAACTGTCTTTTATATTGCCTAATCAGGAACTTTTTTGTATTATTCAAATAAATATTATATAAATACTTTTCTTTTGAAATGGTGCAATTGTTCAGCTGTCTATATTGTTCCTTATTTTACATCACTTGTCTAAAATGTTAAAACTTTTATATTTCTTGTTGACATTGCTTATTTCTATTTATTGTTATTTTATTGATACTGCTGTTACACTGAAAAATTCCTTGTTGCGGGACAAATAAATGATTATCTTATCTTGTCTAATTTGTATGCAGATTGTTGAACCCGGATTGTAACATACAGTCTGCGGACTTGTTAAGTGGTTTGGAGTCTTTCAGTTGTTGGTTGTCAGTAGAAAAAAAAGAGTTGATTCATTCCTATGAAATGCTGGCCTTTATGAAAGCATCATAAACGTGACATCAGACTAAGCAAAGAGTCAGCAAATGACTGTTATATTAAAAAACATAAAATACTGATAATATTAGTGTTTCCTGTAGAGCAGTTTAGTGTGTGTGTGTGTTTGTCTGTGATGCTTAACTCAAAACTGAGAAAAGCTGCCATTTGTTTCTTTTTCATTTTGCCAAATTTGTGATATTTTCATGGTTATGGTTGAGTTTATGTCTTTTAAAGTAGTTCCACAAACGAAGCAATATTGAAAAGCTGTAATGAGCGTCTTGCACTAACAGACAGGCCTGAAGCGTGTTGTGCAGCATTCAGTAATGTCGAGTATTTTCTGTCTTAAAGAGCCAGAGAAGCAGAAATACAAAGAGTGAGAAAATACCAATTAAATATTTTGGAGGAGGTGTTGCGACCTCTCTGGTTCCCTCCTCCTGCAGCATTTCATCACTCTGGCAGCTCTCTGCGTCTGAAACTGTTTTAATAAGACCACAACTTCCCCCTTATCGCTAATAAAGCCTCTCAGTCTGGAGCTGTCGGATCTGCTGAGAGGCTCCTTTTCTCACCAGAGACGTTAAAACGTGACGATAAACTTGTGAAAACGGCTGTTTACACCTTCAACATCTGGACACACTGTTGTTCACTCAGAGAGCACCAAAGACTGTTTCCACATAGAGATTGCACTCGATGACAATTAAACCACATTTACACTCAAAACCAGGGGTCTCAAACTAGCGGCCCGCGGGCCAATTGCGGCCCTCGTGATGATATTTTGTGGCCCCCACCTTGATATGAAAGTTTAATGAGTTTTATATTAATGGCACTAGCAAGATGGAGCTTTGTTTCACTTGTTTCTATGACGACGTTAACAAAAAGAAAGGCAGCTGCTACCGGAGCGTTTATTATCTGCCGTGTTGTTGTTACCGGAAGAAGTGGAAATGTTATGTAATCTAATTTTACTTTTTTTGGTAATTGTGTGTCTTTTTTTATATAATTTTGTGTCTTTTTTCGTAATTTTGTGTCTTTTTTTAGTAATTTGGTGTCTTTTTTGTAATTTGGTGTCTTTTCTTGGTAATTTTGTGTCTTTTCCTAAAAAAAAATGTCTTTTTTTCAGTTTTGTGTCTTTTTTAAGTAATTTTGTGTCTGTGTGTGCATCAGCGCTAGGAATGGTGATAAAGTGCAATATAAATAAATTTGTACCTATTTGGTTTAGTGTAATTATCATTTCTTTTTTTTTTTCTAATAAATCATATCTTTTTGCTAAAACTATGTTAACCTGTTGTTTCCTCTTTCCCTTGTTTTCTAACATCAATGGTTACCTCCTCATCCCTAGACCAAATCAGGGACGTAACAAGTCTGTCAACTTATTAGCATGCAAAATACAAAAACATGTCATTGAGAATTAAAGTTTGTGAGTATTACTGGTGTAAAGACAATCATAATTTCAAGACTAAACTGACAGAAAGATGGAACTGAGAGAAAAAGCTGCAGTTACAAATCCTTCTGTTACTTCAGCACCATGGACAGCAACTTGGAGAGTTTTCAGTCAGATAAAGTATGAATGAGTCACTTAATGTAATGCTGGTTATTTTGCTAACGCTAATGACAACACTTTCTTATCACCTGCTGGTTGCCTCAGGTTGTTGACTTATTATTTCTACATGTAACCCCAAATATTAAATCCATATTCATACTGTCACTAGCTTTACTTGTTGTTCACAATTATTGATCATTCATATTAAATAATAAAAGAAAAGTGAGGTGACAATCTCCTTTGTGCCTGATGATGAGATGATATCTGAATCTAATTAGTTTGTCAGCATCTCTCTCATTCTTCAATAATCTGCAGGATCCCACTCAGTGTGCTTTCCTTTCATGGTCCTCCTCCACACACACACACACACAAACACACATCCACCCACAAACACACACACCAACACAGACAGCAGAGAAAGGAAATCAGTGCGGGGCCTTGAAGCTTTTCTCTCGCCACACCTGTCCCTCTTCCCGTCACTTTATCAGATCGCTTATTGAAGAAAAGGACCAATCAGATGTCAACACAACACTTTTAACCTTCATCCTCAACAAGTGCATTCAGATGGAGATTAAGGAATTGGTGTGTGTGTGTGTTTGTGTGTGTGTGTTTGTGTGTGTGTGTTCTATCTCCTTCAGGTTATTTTTCTGGAAGTTTTCCCCACTCTCTCTCTCTCTCTCTCTCTCCCTCTCTCTTTTTTCTCTCTGGTGGCGACTGATGAGTGCTTCTCCCGCCTGGTCACGGAGCGGCGGTCAGCTTTCTGTCTGACTGGAGTCAGCAGGGTTTGATGGAGGTCATAGTGCCCCGACCCCTGACCCCTCCTCGTGACCACTGACCCGCAGCCTTGTTGTGCTCCTGCGTGATGTCGACAAGGCCTCCCGCTGCCTGTTGTTTCTCCTCTGCTCCTCCTGATTGTGGTGTTGGAGTTTGTGGGCAGCAGCCTGCAGACGCGCCACAGGAAATGGAATATTCAGCGTTTTTTTGGCTCCTGCGAGCTTCTGCGGGACTGCCAATGTGCGGTGGTGAGATCTTCAGATTCAGCCAAAATGTGTTTGTGAAATGTTTTCCAGGAAGCACGGAGCTGAAAATCTATTTAACCTCCTCGTGCCTGCTGAACCCACCAGAGGATCATTACAGTCTTATGTTGTTTGGCCAAACACTTGTTCAAACCTTCAGAGATGTATTTATTTATTTAAAGTCTTGTAGAGATCCCAAAGTTTCCAGACACCAAATATATCTGGCTTAATGTCGAGGGAATCATGTACAGGTGCTGTAATATTTCCATTTTATGAAATGGAGCTGAAACAAATAATCACAGTGTAAATTAGTTAACCTAATTAGTTGTCTAATGCTACTACAGTTGATTTTGATTAATTTTAATTACTTTTCCAGCCTTTTTTTGCCACAGTCACAATTTTTTAGATGTATTGCTGCCATCAAATTCAAAATGAGTTAATATATTCCATGAAATGGTAAAATGTCTCAGTTTCAACATCTGACATTTTGTTTATTTTCTATGGGGAATAAAATATGGGTTTATGAGATTTGCAAATCATTGCAATGTGTTTTTATTTACAGTTTACACAGAGTCCCAACTTTTTTGGAATGGGTGTTTTAATCTTGAATTTTTAAAGTGCTGGTTCCCTTTCTCCTGCAGTGATCACAGCAGGGATTATTTGGGAAAATAGTTGTAGATTTATAAGAAAAAATACTATATTTCTCTTCCAAAAATTAAATTATTTATTTATTATTTCCATCAGACTGTTTTTATGTACAGAAAAAAAAAATCTGAGTGGAAAGGTCCATTAAACTAACATTGGCTTTTTACTTCTGGTGATTGCATGTATGCTTTAAAAATCATAAAAGTGGTGTTAATTTGTAAGGATTGTCTTGGTGAACAAAACGTGAGTATCATAAATCTTTGTTTGTCACAGAGCTTTTTATTTTTTTAGCCTGGAAAAGAGATGAACCTGCTGAGCTCATGTTTTATTTGCTCTGGCAGATGAGTCTGGTCTTCTCCTGTTCAGACTGATATTCACCCATCGGGCCAATAAATGGGTTTGACAGGATGAAACCACAACATACTCACGAAACTCAAATTGTCAAACTAGGCAGCATTGATCAAATATAAGGGTCAGTGACGAATAAGGGTTGGCAAGATGTCAAATTGTGGAACCACAAAAAAATTATAAATAATAAATACTTCACCCACCTACATTTTATTTAAGTGGACTTATGTATGTAATTACTTAATGTTAAAAAACATCAAATTAATTGTTTTTTTTTTTTGTATTTCTACATTTACACATTTCGTCAATATTGAGCATAACATATTCTAAATACAGCCATTTTTTTTAAAAGTTTTGACAAATTATGTAAAAATATTGTTATATACCATAATGTTGCAATGTAAACGTAGATTATATTTTTTCTCATTTTTGTTCACATTTATTTCCCTGTATATAATCAGATTTTTATGGGGGAAAAAATGACTTGTTACACCAACTGACACTGGGTTCGATCACGTTATTGACCCATAAATAGATTCTGTTACTGCGTTGTTAATTTCCCACTTCAAATGTTTTCAGAAACACATTTTAGTGACTGTTTACCTGTGATTTGAGGCACCTTGTGTCACTACCACCATGTTTGTTTGCTGTAAAAACAGACCAGACAGCACTAAGTCACATGCTTTATTGCTCCAATCAGAGTTATGTTCCGTTGCAGAGGCATTTTGTCTGCACACATTTATAACATACCTTGAAAATGAAACATAAAGTGAAAGGTTCCAGAATGATTCATATTCACCAGTTAGACTGTCAATACCAGGCTGCTTATTTCAACAGTAATCCAAAATCACATGGATGAGTACTATTGTTATTTGTCGGGGGAACCAGGGTGATGCCAACAAAAATATGTCATGGATGCAGCTCTCAAGGACCAGCAACATGTGAGTGAGCAGCTTAAGGTTGAGGCTTTCTTATTGTGGGTCCAGGGACGAACTTTCATAGAAATTAATTGGTAGAACTCCAGCAACTGTTCGTCTTGATGGCCCAAACTCCTCATGAAATACAGCAGATCGAGTATTTTATACAAATATTTCATCAGAAGTACGCATGATGTCTGGATGATCTCTCCTCCTTAGACACCATCTTTTTTTATCTAGTGAAAATAATAGCATGTTAGACTGTTACGATCAATTACATCATGAGTCCCGGCGCCGTCTCAGGCAGCTAGAGTTACTCTCCGCCTTTTGTCTACAATCTACAATCTACACTCTGATTTTCTATTTTAGTTTACTTGTTTTATTAAATATTTCTCACTCTTATTGATAATCTATTAAGCACTGGTGTTAGCATCAGTCATTATATACTAAATGTATTATTTCTCTTATCTCTTTTTGTCTTTTTTAATCTTTTAATATTATTTTGAAACTGTGGAGCACTCTTGCTGTCATAGGACAGTTTTATCTGTGGAAAATCACTCAAAACCTGCAGGAAAGAGAAACCTGACTGTACAATCTGCCCACTTATTATAAGAAGGAATATGATGCTGCCGCCGCCTCTTTTCCCTTTCACTGCCGTTCCCAGCAGCCTCCACTGTACTTTGTGTTTAGTGCTAAGTAGCAAATGTTAGCATGCTAAGACGGTGAACAAGGTGAAAATTACAGCCTGTATCTGGCTCAAAGCACCACTTTGTGTAAGTATAGACTTGCTGAGTCCCTAGCATGGCTGCACTCTCTCATGTCAGGTGTTGTATCACAATGTCAAGGAAGGAGTCTCAGACGGCTGAATTTGAAGGATACTACGTCATCGACATCTGACCGTCCCAATGTCCAGGATCCTCAGAGGACAGAGTCCTTCTTCTGCCCAAATTCAAAGGATGCATGTGTGTATCCTCCGTGCGCCCCCAGCATGCCCATAATGCAACCTGGTCTCACAGGAATCAGTGAAATAGCCACGGATTCGCTTAACTCAAAATCCGTGGAATAGCCACGGAATAACTCAAATTTCCGTGAAACTGACACGGATTTCGCTACAATGCATGTTAATGACAGTCATATCCCGTGGCTATTCCAACATACAAAGTGATTATGTACATTCACTGAGTGAATATTTAGAAAATAAAACATATATTTCTCGCTAGAAATGTGATCAAAATCCATTTTTATGCAGAAACTAAGTCAAAATATTGATTTTTTTTCACTAAAAATGAGAGAACTGTCCGCCATGTTTTTTGTTCTGATTGCCGGGATCTTGAAAGTCACGTGACTTGGAACAAACCAATAGGAAAAAATATCCATGGAACAGCCACGGGATATGGCTGTCATTAACTTGCATTGTAGCGAAATCCGTGTCAGTTTCACGGAATTTGAATTAAGAGAATCCGTGGCTATTTCACGGATTCCTGTGAGATCAGGTTCCGATAATGCCTTGCACACACCAGTCTACCGGGAGATTTAAAAATGGCGAGCGAAAAAACAGCGACGCCGGCGGTGCAATATGAATTTAATTATATAAGTATTTCAGTTTACACTGAATGTTATCACATAACTTAGAAAACTTGTGTTCAAAGTGAAAGAAGGAACTCTGGCCTCGTCTCTGGAGGACAGACTCTGAAGGAAGGATCCCACCAAGGAAGGACACACATGCATCCTTGGAATTTGGGCAGAAGAAAGACTCTGTCCTCTGGAGGATCCTGGACATTGGGACAGTCCTTCGGCTGATATCGATGACGTAGATCCTTCAAATTCAGCCGTTTGAGCACTGCAAAAAAAGAAAAGTTGGGTGAACTCAAAATTTCGAGGCAACAAAATTCGATAAAATGTTAAGATGGACAATGAAACTAAATATTTTAAGTTTTGTTTTTGAGTTTGCTCAACTCTGAATTCTGATTTTTGTCAACTCATCTGTAAATTGTAGCCTACTAACTTATAATTTTACATTGTAATAACTTTTACTCCTTACTTCTGCAATGTGCTGAATTGGCACGATTGTAACGCCGCTATGAAATGTCAGCTAATGTTGCAACCACAATTTTGAGTTAGCATTGATACGCTAATGGCTACTCTTGTAGCTGTAACAAGCAGCGCGGCTATAGCATCAGTTAGCCGCTAGCATCAGTTAGACGCTAGCTTTCGCTAATGAATTTCACCGTTTTCCCGTATTTCACAAAAAAGAAATAAGAGTTAGAAGAACTATTGTCCCTTGTTTTGAACCCCAACTTAAAGATATAAGTAACAAAAACTCACAAACTTGTTTTTGAGCATACAACTTGCTTCCTTTGTTGTGCTAACTTACATTATTGCCCTAAATGTCAATAATTTATATTTCCAATTTTTACCAACTTAAATCACTGTTTTAGGCCAAAAAATACAAGTTGGCTTTTTTGCAGTGAGGATCCTTCCTTGACATTGGGATACAGCTTCTCTGCCCTGGTAAACCTGCCTGCCTTGTGTCCCTGATCTGATTCCAGCCTGTGTGTTACCTGGTTGGATTTCCGCCGTTTCTGTGTTGGTGTCTGCTGCTCCGGCTTCTGTGAAGAGGATTACTCGCCGGTCGCCTTCCCTGCTTCAGAGCTGTGCTCGGGACTCTGGTATTTCTGTATCATTCAGAGACTCTAGTTACAAGACTGTGTTCGTGTTTCCTGTTGTGTGTGTTAGGACCTCACTCTCAATCTTGGTTGTACTGCATTTGGACCCTGCCTGATTCATGACATTCCTAGCATGGCTGCACACTCTCATTCTCACTGTGAAGCTTCTAGAGAGACCGTTTCACCTCTCAGACACAAACTACAGCAGCAGAAATATTAATGATTATTTACTCTCTCACTCTCTCATACACACACACACAGTGGGGCATGCTTGCTCGGCCTTTGAGCCCTCACTGTGGAGGAAACAGAGGCCGAGGAATGAGTGAAGTTGTGGGAAGGAGGTAAAACGCAGCTCTTCATGTCGCTGCTGTGTGGAAAGGTAATTAGGAATCGGCTGGGGAGGCTGAGGATTCGCTCACCGCCGGGCTTTGAAACCCTGGAGGACGACAGAACGTGTTCTCCTCCCACACACGCCACATTCCTCTGTCTCTGTTTCTCAACAAGTAGATCTGCTCGGACTCAGACTGCACGTTTAATTATTCATTCTGTGCCCGAGCAGGCTCTCTGCAGCCACGCTACCTGTTAGACAAACACGCTGCCTTTGGTGAAATCGATCCTACAAAAGCAGCAAAAATACTTCCATTTCCAGCAAAAAGAGAATAAAACACACGCCGCGTCTCGCATTGTTCAGCCGGCAGCTTCCTGCAGGAGTTTCATCCAGTTTGCATCAGAAAAGTGGATTTGAAAATGAGCCGTGTGACAGAGGGTCAGAGGATCCACCTGTGAAACCAGATTAGGATTAGGATTACAGCCGCTTTGAAGTCAACTCACTCATTAGAGAGAATGTGAGACTGATTCTGTTGTTACATCATGAGATCACACACTGAAATCATGTGATTTCAACCTGAACCACAATTCAATTAATTCTTCAAAATTGATTTTCTTTTTACTACAACACATTTATTTAACAGCTTTAGTAATTGGCAGATTCAGATTACCACAAAAAATTGAACACATTATACTACCCAATTGTGTTTAAAGTAGTAATTATTATACAATATTATAATACATTATAATCCACAAGAGGACATTCTGCATCTCACTCAGTACTTTTTAAAAAAAATTTTACTTTAATTATTTTTGATGCTGATACTTTTGGGCTTGTACTTGAATACAATTGAGACAACTTAGTACTTGAACAACTTTTGACTTAATAAAATAATTAATATATAGACATGCATCGATGCATCAGCCAACATTCACCTTGTTGACTGTCTACAAATAAAATGACATATTTCAGTGGTATGTTATGTTATTTGTGCTAAATGTTGTGCTGGAATAAAACAGTACAGTTATTTGTTTAACAATTATTATTTCTTTGTTTCCCTGGAACAAAAGCGGTAATAAATAGTAACAAAAATAAAATAAACAACAAAAACATCAGTATCAGCACCAAATAGTTATTGTAAACATCAGTATTGACTGAATTTCACACTTAGTTCAACCGTAGTAAATGTTTTTATGTTTTATTTAAAAAAAAATTGATTAGATTATTATTAGGAATTTAAAAGCACAGCAACTCCAAAAACCTCAGAGGGTAGCACTTTAAATCTTCCTATAAACATTTATTTTCTTGAAACATATACTGTATACCACGTTACAACCATTTGCACTATTCAGCCTGTATATTTTGCCTTTTATATGTTTAGTCTGTATATTTTTAGCTTATAATATTTCTATTCTGTATGTAGCTTGTGTATGTGTGTGTGTGTATTTGTTTTAAACGAGGGTTCTGAGAGAAAAGTAATTTCAGTTCTCTGTATGTGTACAGTACACGTGTAGCAGAACTGACAATAAAGTGACTTTTGTTTTGTAAAGAACAAACAATGTATACCATGGGTCCATATACAAATGTATGCTGACAAACAGTATTTCTGACAGGGGATGTGTTGTAATTCTACCTGCACAGGTCAGTGAGTTTGATCTGGTCCTGAATAAGTATTTGTGTCATTTTCACCTCCACCACAGTTAAAAATCACTTTACACTGCTCATAAAGTTGGAATTTTTTTTTCACAGCCATTTATTGACAGATAAAGTGTATTTTTTCTCAAAAGTTTATGGTAGCACTTTACAATAACATCTAAGTTATGTTTATAGATGGTTAATAAACCAAATATTAACCATTTACAAAGTACTGCAGTTAGGTCTACATATTCAATCTTTATAGATGTTTTACAACCATTTTCTTAAAGCTATATAAATAATTTGGAAATCATTAACAAATGCTTAAAATAGTGTTTAAAATGTTATGAGTGCAACTATAAACCATAAATAAAAAGTCCATTGATAAAAAATATTAATAATTAATTATTTTTATCTATAGTTTAGAATTGAATTGTTTGTTAATGGTAAAGTAACTATTAACTTCCATCTGCCATTTATAAATGATGATTTAACATTAATAAACTATCTATTTACCTTTATAAATGATGGTGATTGTAAAGTGTAACCAAGTTTATTAATCAGTCTCTTCCAAAGTGATTACTGATGCATTTTAATAGTAATAAATAGAGAATTGTGTCTGAAAACACAATTATTCAAACTTTTTGGGCAACAGTGTATGTTCTCATATTTCAAAGTTGTCCTTTTACTTCATTTATACTTTAATCAGCTCAGTGTAAAAATGTTACGTTATGTATTAATGGACTTATAAGTCAGAGATGTTTTACTAATCTGACACATCCTAACACAAACATGCAGGCCTGTTTGGATGCTGATAAAATGACAGAAACAGAAAGAGATCCATCAGCTGCAGATGGGTGCTGGAGTTCTCTTCTGGTTTTGTTTTGTGGAATATTCATGTCTATTACAGACCACAGCCTGTAATTTCAGGATGATTAAAATGGAGCAGAGTGAATATTTTATTCCCCAGCTCCCCCCCTGTGGTTTTAATCCGGTCTGAGTGAGGTTTTTACTCGCTGTGAGGTTCCACACGTTGCATGTCTAAACATGATAACAGGCCACACACAGACACACGCTTCAAGCTTTTAGGGACACTCAAATATATTTCTAAAACTCAAAAACACCACCATTTGTTCAAAAATACTTTTCTGACATGTATAGACTCTATGTACTTTGCGTGAACCATAGAACCTTGAATTATTAGCATCGTTTTAGATGTTTGTTGTCAGTTTAGGTTCAGATAATCTGTTTAATTTATTTTCAGTATTCTCTGATTCTGACTGCTCGTGTTTCCTGGATTTATTTCAACTATCCTCGTAAAACAAAACAGACTAAAAATAAAAGACTGCTCCCTTGTCCCACTGAAAAAGTCAAATATTTCTCTTCATTGAGGTCCTTTTACTTGCTGGTTTGGCAGTGCACAGTCTGCACGGACAAAAAAACCTCCGGAGATGCTCTGGTGATGGTTACATTCCTCGTCCTTCACATGCACTGTGATTTATCTCATATATACTATATAAAGCTGCATGGTGCGGCTGCTGGGTGAAATGAGAATCACAGATGAGATTCACAGACTCTTCCATTTGTTTTGTTCTTTTTGAAAGCATTAAACTTATATTATACATGTACATATATATATACATATTTGGTAAAAAACAAACAAATTAAACATCCATATGCATTTTTACCTTTATGTTAGTGTTAAAGTTTGCTTACAGTTTGTACACTGTAAACCCCAATATTGCTTGTTTGTTATCATAATTATTTTTTCCTTTTCAATACAACAAAGATTTGTGCAAAAAGTCATTTTAACCTAAAATATTGAGTCAAATGCCAACATTTATTTGAGTAAGCTCTATTTTCTTTGTTGACTTGACATAAAATTATTTCGCAGCATGGATACTCAAATATTTAAGTTGAAACAACAAATTTGGTTTTACAGTGTAAGGGGTCCTTGTATTTACGTAGTTTTTTAGATATATATTCTGTATTATTATTATTAGATATGTGTCATGCAGTTCAGATTGTTAATAATCTTATAGCATTTCAGTGTATTTTGCAACTTATATTCACGTCTGTGCAGCTAACTGATGAAAAGTGCTGCAGAAACAATGCATCATAGCATCACAGCTGCAACAAAAAGACAAGAAGGGACGAAGATGAAGCAACAAACTCGGTTTTTGATGCAGAAAACTTCACCTTGGACTCATGACGCTGATGTTCAAAGTGAAGTTAAATCTCCTCTGTGGACTAACAAACTTCGTCCCTCGCGTCTCTGCAACTTCTCGGAACATCAGAAGGCATCTGAAGACATTGTGAGGACGTCTCCGGACATCTTTGGAGACGTCTGGTGACAGTTTGGGCCGGAGCAGGATGTGTTGGTATGAAGATAAAGGAGCGCGTCCTGAGGGATCAGGCTGCTCTGTCTGGACTTCAGCTGGGGCTCATGGCAGCAGAACACAGGCTAAGCTTGGCATTAATATGGATGTCCACCAGGCGCCTTGTCCTCTGCCTCCCTGCCTCTCTTTGTGCGCTGCCACGGTTCACTGTGTGCCAGTGAATAGCATTAACAGCATGGCAGCCACCTCCAGCCATGCCAAGGTCATTAATAAACATCCTCAGATGGCTGATAATGATTCCCTACAGTGAGACGCGGCGGTATGGAGAGTGTCGAGATGAGTTGTTGCTGCTCACAGCTCTGTTTGCCTCACAGTTTACAGTGCACACGCACACAGACTTCACCAACAACAGCCAACAAACTTCTGCTGCTCATAACTTTCAGGAACCTCTACGGAAACTTCTCCCCCGTCTCAGCCCGACTCGTCTGGTTCTGGTGCTGAAGGCTGTTGGTCAGTGATGAGATCGCTGAATAAAACTAACGCTGCAGATTGTTCTGGTGGTCAGACCACAGAGGAGGAACAAAAAATGATTTCATTTTTTCAGTGCTTTCAGTGCTTATTTTCAGTGCTTGTATACATACATATATGGAAAGATATATATACAGTATATCTATCTATCTATCTATCTATCCATCTATCTATCTATCTATCTATCTATCTATCTATCTATCTATATATATATATATATAGATAGATAGATATCGAATACATGTGTAAGATGTGTAGATGTGTAGGTTTGTATGTATGTACACTATGTCATTCTTTCTTTCTTTCAACCTTTCTTTCTTTCTTTCAACCTTTCTTTCAACCTTTTTTCTTTCTTTCTTTCTTTCTTTCTTTCTTTCTTTCTTTCTTTCAATCTTTCTTTCTTTCAACCTTTCTTTCTTTCAACCTCTTTCTTTCTTTCTTTCAACCATTCTTTCTTTCTTTCTTTCTTTCTTTCTTTCTTTCTTTCTTTCTTTCTTTCTTTCTTTCTTTCTTTCAATCTTTCTTTCTTTCAACCTTTCTTTCTTTCTTTCTTTCTTTCTTTCTTTCTTTCTTTCTTTCTTTCTTTCTTTCAATCTTTCAACCTTTCTTTCTTTCTTTCTTTCTTTCTTTCTTTTAACCTTTCTATAATTCATTCATCTACTTTTCAATGTAACTTATTGTTGCTTTTAGTTCTCCTCGGTTCTTGTTTTTACTGTTTTTAATTATTAATTAATTCTGTTCTTATTTTGTCTATTAATTATAAAGTATTTTATTGCTTGCCCTGTGGGCTCATTGTGTGAAAAGTGCTGTATGTATAAATATATATGTATATATATATATATATATATATATATATATATATATATATATATATATATATAGATTCACTATAAAATATATAAACTTGCAGGAATGCTGCATATTAAGATAATGATATGTAAGCAAATGTAATTATTTATTAACTCCTGCACTTAACTATAGAAATATGAATTAAATTATAATAATAATAATATTAAGAAAATTAAAATTGTATATGCAGAAACTAGTACTCATTGGTGCATGCACATTTAGACAATAAAACTTTAAATATTTAAACATGTGCTTAATTCAAGAGATGTAAAAAGAACAGTTTTGTTGAACAAGAAGGGACTGAAGATACAGGTATATACAGGTTTCTGTTCAAAATCTGCCTTAAAAAATAACATAAAACCACCTGATCACCTGCAAATACAGCAGCATCAAAACTGCACAAACAGAGGGTGAAGGGTCAAAGAAGAATATTTTTGTAAACACTTTCAAAAGAGCTGCAAGCTGATTGCTAATGCTCCCTAACTAAAGGTGAGTTTATTTATACCGCACATTTCAGCAACTGCTACACAATTCAGTGCTTCATTAAAAACATAAAAGCATAAAGAGAAAATGCAAAAGAAACATTTCATAAAAGGGAATTTAGATACAATTAAAAAGTATTAAAGAGTATTAATAAAGAATGCATCTGACCTCTTAATTTCACGTTGATTGGGAAGTGTCAAGGACAGTGGTGCAGAACCTGGCCATCCCTCTGTATGAAAGTCTTTGATACTTCAGGCCTCAGATTTTTTTCATGGATTTTCTTTTGATGCACTCAACTCCTAATATTTGCATAACAATAGTGAATAGAAAAGTGCATTAATCTGTATTTTTCTTTTGCAGAGAAGAGCCCTGACTGTGTGTGAAGGTTGAGGGTTTCCTGTATTGAAATTTGCTTCCATTTGTTTCCACTAATCGACAGCTGATATTTAAAAATGTGCGGAAACTGTAAACTAATGACAGCAGACGGAGCGAGCCGCTGACGTCCGCAGACAGCCGATCGATCAGAGAGCCGGGGAGTCTCACTTCCATTCGCCCCGCCCACCTTAACCTTTACCGCCACTGGCCGACAGGTCCATCAATCAACGTGAGCGACAGCTACAGCGGCCCCTCATTCTGCAGGTCGATAGCATGGATTTTCTCCTCTCAGACACAGATATTATGACATCTGATGGTGAGGTGGTTAAATATTCTCCTATCTGAGATAAACACACACAGAGTGAAGAAAGTGGAGGTGGAGATCAATCTGTGTGTCTGTTGTCTTATCGCCGCCGCTCAATAACACTTTGAATGGAGGATGAATACAGCAGGGAGGAGGACCATTGATTGTTTCTGCAGAGAGCACACACAGAAAAAATACAGTAATATGTCTGATTTCAATTCTAAAATTTCGAAACTGGCATCAAGTCTACAATGACTACTTCATAGTTCTATTGTTGAACCAGACAGGAGAGGTAAACCAGTGTGCAGGTTTTTACGTTTACAACAAAAGAACAGAACATTTATTAAAGTATACATTTAAGGGCACAAAGTATTTTCTTCCAATGCAACTTTATATTTTTGCCCCACAACCTTTCAAATGGAAACATTTATGTGGGAAAGAAACAAATCAGGCAAAAACATGCTTTATCACATGGGTCTCAAACTCGCGGCCCGCGGGCCAATTGCGGCCCTCGTGACAATATTTTGTGGCCCCCACCTTGATATGAAACTTTAATGTGAGTTTTATATGAATGGCACTTTACCGTGTTGTGTGTGGAAGGTCCCTTTAATTACTTTTTTGGTCATTTTGTGTCTTTTTTAGTAATTTTGTCTTTTTTTGGTCATTTTGTGTCTTTTTTGTCATTTTGTGTCTTTTTGTGGTCATTTTGTGTTTTTTTTTAGTAATTTCGTCTTTTTTTTGGGTCATTTTGTGTCTTTTTTTGTCATTTTGTCTTTTTTTTGTCATTTTGTGTCTTTTTTGTAATTTTGTGTCTTTTTGTGGTCATGTTGTGTCTTTTTTTAGTAATTTCGTCTTTTTTTGGTCATTTTGTCTTTTTTAAGTAATTTAGTTTTTTATGTCATTTTGTGTCTTTTTTTTAGTAATTTTGTGTCATTTTTTGGTAATTTTGTGTCTCTTTTTTAGTAATTTTGTGTCTTTTTTTGGTCATTTTGATACTGCCTCCAGCGGCCCCCAGGTAATTTGAGATAATTTTAATTTCGGAGATAATAAATTACCTGTTACAGTCTAAAAAGTTAGTGACTTGAACCCATAAGCTGGTGGACAATGCTGACTTTTTTCTGTAACAGATTAAATCTCAACACTAAAGAAGATGTTGATATCACAAGAAACAAAAAGATTTAAGGAATCCACTGGTACCAACCATGTCCTGACTGTTTGTCTGGAAGGGGGTGAAATCATGCTAAATATTTTTCAACAGTAACCCATGATCTCATCTTTACAGACATACCCATGTTATGCAATCCCCATGTAGATTTCTTATGCAATACAAACATTTGTGCACACTGGGGTCCCTAAACAGTCGTGAGTTGCATAAATCTGGTATGAATGGGAAACTGAGTCTCTTGTGGATTCAATGAGCCCATTTTTCTTCATGTGTGATGATGTTAGTCAGTGAAACTTGAGCTCAGTGTATAAAATGAGCTGCTGTGATATGTATCCTATATTCCTATGTATTTTAACAGCAAGGTGGTTTCTCAGCAGTTGACAGACTAGAAGTATTTGCCGTCAAATGGCTAAAAAGTTTTAAACATAATCACAGCATAGATATATCTCCAGTGTTCCTCGAGGTCTTTGTGTCTTAATGTGATATTCTGGAGGGATTTAGCTGAACAAAAAATGTTATCTTGTCTTTTTTCTCTTTTCAAGGCTGCTTTAATTTTTACTTTTGTGACTATGTATTTAGTGCACTGTGGTGTTTTTATGGGGGCTGGAAAATTAGAGCTGGATAAATAAAGTTAATGTTTCTGATTCTGTTAGTTTCTCTGAGTTGTCTCTGAGTAAACTGTTGGTTCAGACTGACATGTAGCAGCTGTGATGCCAAAAAATAAACACCAGTCACTGTACCTGACAGCTGCTGCTCAGTATATTCTCAAAATCAGCACATGAATCCCATTCATCCCATTCTCATTTAAATATTTGATGCATCTTGTGTGTGAGGTGGCTACAACTGTTGCACTGTCCAACCCTGTGTTCTATCTTAACAATAAATCTGAATGTTTAGATCTCAATTTACCATTTAACATCTTCAGATTTGTACTAAGTTCAATAATAATTAGGCTGCATGTAGTTGTTCCTTTATTAAAGGTGTGATATGTTTCATCTGGCGGTGATTAATTTTGGAAATCATCCCTGTGAATGTTGATATCGTGATAATTTCTCAGTGCTCCACAGAAGCTGATAGCTGGAGCTCCAGATGGCTCCTCTCGCTCTCTCTGTAAACGTGAAGGCTGCAATTACAGAACAAACCGAATGTGATTCATCTACTTTCTATTTCCAGCTGCTGCTCGCGCTCTCACACCTTCAACACGGCCACATTTCCAGTTTCCTGTTTGCTCCTCTGGCGGAGGAACCACCACTGTGGCAAGTTTTTCTTTGCTGAACTGAACATCAGTTTTCCGGGGTTGAAAAAACACAACTTTCTTCTCATAGAAAAACTGACAAATTAGACCAAAATGAGCTGTAAAAAATACTTATGTTTAATAAAAGGAGTTGGCGCCCTGAGATTTGTCCCTCTTGTGCTGTATGCGGTGTAAAAACAGCACTTTTAGCCAATATTAACTGATAGTTCACGGCTGAAGAGCGATGCTAATAGAGAGGAGGCTGATTGTAGTTGCCCGGTCACGGCTGTGAGGAATGTCTCTGGAAGGAAAATGAACTTTATTCTTAAATTACAGGCCCCTCTGTGGCAGACGCGCCTGTCCTATTATGTGCTAATTAGCAGACGCTTGGGACGCTTTAGCTAACGAGCCCGGGATAATTTTAACCCTCCGCATCGCTGCGAAGAGACATGCAGCACAATGCATGACCACATACAGTCAGAATATGAACATATGGCTCAGCTTACATAAAACAGGTGCACACACACACACACACACACACACACACATACATACTCATACATACGCAGGCTCCCAGCATGCACCAGCTTAGCTGCTGCTGTGCTAATTGGCTTGATGTGGTTCTGAAAATAGTGTCTGTACAATCCCCTGTCTGCCTTCAGAAAAGATCATGCCCTTTCAATTCAGAGTCCCAGCAGGCTGTCAATAGGAAATGGCTCAGAATAAAAGGGGGCGGTTTAAAGGTGCATTTCTACTCGCCTTATTTCTCCCTCTTGGCTGCGCGGATCTGATTTTCTCTTTTCTTAATGCCAAAACACTTTGAGGAGACAACACTGTCATCATCATTATCGTCCTCAGATCACAGCTATATTCATATTCCATAACATTACACAGAGAGAGGCAGAGCAGATTAACATCAACACAGAGATGCTGCAGAATCATGGATGCATTATTATATATATTTACAGTAAAACTGGCAAAATGTAGTTCTAATTAATGGCAGAAAAGATGTCACATGAAATATCTATGAAATCCATTGGTACTTCCCATGTCATGATTTCTTGTGAAGTGGGTGAAATAACCCTCTAAAACTACATATTTAAGGGGTCCCTTGACCTCCGACCTCAAGACACATGCCCAATTTATGCAAATCCCATGCAGTTTGGGGCAGAAACGATACATTTTTTTCTCATGCAGTAAAATATGTTATTTCGGTCTCCTGTATCCTAAACAGTCTGTGAGTTGCATAAATCAGGTATAAGTGGAAAGCTGAGACTCTTGTGGATTAAATGAGCCTAATTGTATTCATGTGTGTTGATGTTGGTCCCATAGAGACTTATTATATTTATTCACAGTACAATTAGCAAAATATGCTCCTATATAATTAGAGAAAATGTCACTATAACTGAGAATATCGAACAAATCCATTGGTACCAATGATCATGATATCTTGTATTGAAAGGATTGAAATGATGGTCAATTTTGGGCAAAAAGGACCAACTGGCAAACACATTTGCAAAGGGATCCCTTGACCTCTGACCTCAAGATATCTGCCCATTTCATGCTAGTAGTTTTGGGCAGAAACCTGCAGTTTTTCTCATGCAGGAAAATGTGTTATTTTAGCCAACTGTATATTAATAATTCTGCATACTGGGGTCCTGAAACAGTCTGTGTGTTACATAAATCGAGTATTACTGGAAAGCTGAGACTCTTGTGGATTCAATGAGCCCAATTTAATTGTCATTATTGTTATCATTATGATTGATGTATTTTTAGATTTAATACAATACAATATACATGTTTAATTAATATTCAAGAATGTGTCACATTTAACTTAAAAAAAATCCATTGGTTCCAAACATGTCATGAAATCTCATCAGGATGAAATAACGCTCCAAAGTTAGGCAACATTTTTAATGAGGAGAAAAAAACTGACATGGTTATTTTCAAACGGGTCTGTTGATCTCTGACCTTAAGATATGTGGCAAATAATGTATTCTATTGGTACCCACAAGTCTCCTCTTTACAGGGATGCCCAATTTATACTAATGCTAACTTGTGTAGTTCAAGGCAAAAACCACACAGCCATCCTGACAAATGCAATTTTTGCAGAAATCTCCAAAATGTCATAAGTATTTTAAATTTTTTAATCAATTATTAAGAAAAAAAGGTCAAATTTAGCAACAGTAAATGTTGCTTCTCAAAACAGATGAATTGCAGAATCATGGACTTATTTTATTTTTTGACAATACAATTGACAAAATATGTTTCTGAAGAAACTGATGCAGATTTTTACACCTGAACTACCTCCAACTTGTGCTTCTCATCGCTGTAAATATTCATGTTTTTCATTGATGGTGATGGTGATTGTTCAACACGTCGGCTCTCCACGTTTAGTTATTATCAGCCCTCGCTGCGTTTCAATGACGGCAACAACCTGACAGCAGGTAACGGTCGCTGTGAGTCATCCGGACACGTTGAGCCGGGTTAACTGTGAGTCAGGATGACATCAGTAATTACTCACCACCACGAGGTGCTTCACTGATAAAGTGTCGGCTTTTTTTTTTAAATGGAAGGGAATTATCCTGAATGTCAGTGTGACTCTGCTCGCAGAGATCAGAATGTCACGGTGTTTGATCAAAGCAAAGGCCAACGTGTCGGCCGCTGTGCTGAACCTACAACCTGCTGCTGGGCTCTCCCTCTGACCTTTGACCCTGCTGCTGGGTGAATCCACTCTGCAAACAATCAAGAACTCTACATGTTGTGTGGAGAGACATGTCTAGTTTATGAACCAAACCAGAGCTTAGATATAATTCAGAGATTACCAAAGTTTTAAAGAGGAAATATTTTCTAAACCTGTGCAAAAAACTGTTTTCAGTTTTAACAAGAAAGGCCCTAGACATTACATAAAATAAAATGCATTTCATAGTGAATCCAGATGTCAATTTTGTGGGTGGCTGTGACCTAGTTGGTAGAGTGGTCGCATACTGATCGGATGGTTGGTGGTTCGATCCCTGACCATGGCAGCCTACATGTCGAAGTATCCTTGAGCAAGATACTGAACCCCAAATTGCTCCCGATGCTGCGTTCATCTGTGTGGAAATGAATTCCCAATGGTGGCAGGTGGCACCGTTTAGGGTAGCTTCTGCCACCAGTATGAATGTGTGTGTGAACGGGTGAATAAATGCAGTCTGTAGCGTAAAGCGAAGTGACGAGAAAAGCGCTATATAAGTGCAGGTACATTTTAGACATCCAACAAAGTGAAGCCCAATTTGTGCATCATCCGCTCCAAAAGGTAACAATGGAAAAGTATCAGCATTAAAATGTAATTTTTACATCAGCTAAACGTGCAATAATATTACCAACTCTAAGCTGTTATGGTCCAGCCCAAGACTTTCCCCTTTCTGGCCATTGTTTCCTGACACCAAGAACGATGGCTGCAATGTTATATTCCCAATCTGGGTGATTTGCATCTTCCTGCTTACTTACAAAAAGTCATTGATTTTTCTAAATTTTTTCCTAGACAGGGAAGTATTTAACCCTGGAGAAAATCAGATTTTACAAAACCTGCGACCCTTTCATGAACTATGTGAACAATAGGAACTCATACCTCTGTAGCGGATCCGTCCTTTCTATGCGTAAAATACACTATTTATTATTATTATTTTTATTATTTATTTATTTATTTTTATTTTTGTTGTTGTTGTCTGTTTTCAGTTTGATGTGTCTGATCTATCCGTGTCAGTAGTTGTTGTTTGAGCTTATGTTTCTTCATATAAATTCATATTGGGTTCTTCTGTAAATAACATAAATACATAAAGTGTTAAAAAATAAAGTACTTTTTCATGTTTAATCTTGACCTGAAAAGAAACTAGTAGCAAGTTAGAAGTAGTGGAGTATAAAGTACAGTATTACCTTTAAAATGTCGTGGAATAAAGGTATAAAGCTGCAAAAATGGCAATTCTCAAGTACAATTTTAAACTTGAACTTGTAGTTTACTTAAGTACAGTAAATGTAAATGTATGTAGTTACACTGAAAAAAAATGGAGTGACATTTACTTTAAAAAAGCTAGGCAAGTTTTTCCACACAGAAAGTGTTTGTAATCTCTACTCGGGCCGTTTCTAAGTAAAATTTATTTAACAGAACCACTTATTTTTTATGAAAATACACAAGTAAATTGCAAATTAACTGATGTCCCTCAATTACATTTTACTTGGAAATATCAATTAAGCCAATGAACTGGTTTAGTGAATATAACTTGGAACAAATGATTCAATTTTCATACAAAACTGAGGACACAAAACAATCACTAAGTAATGCACTACATGAAAAACTGCTATTTTAAAGTAAAAACACTGAATTTGTATTTCTTTGTAGATTTATATAGATGATTGAAATAATAATTACAGGGCCAAAAAAATATTTTTTTTCCAGTGTACTTAGTTCAGGAAAGAACCAAGGTTTTATGAAAATCAGTTTAATCCACAAACAAACAACCAGAAGAGAAACGTGACCTCCTCATGGAGGTAACTGTGCGTCACTGAGAGACTGATTACACTCAATGATCCAAAACACACAAGTTTTATCTCATACCAAGCCTTAATTTCTCTATTAAAGCAACAGTGTTCATTAAATGTCGCAGTGAGGGTCAGTGTCGTCGGTTCATGGCGGCACACATTAATTATAAGGTTTTTATTACCTTTGCGCATGGCTTACATGGTTATTAATGGGTTATTAATGTTAAATGACCCATTAAATTTGTACAAAATCCTTTGAATGACCGTTGACGGATTACCTTAATTTTCTTTCAGCCTGACAGAGGGACTCATTATGTTTCTTCTGCTCTCAGTAAACCTTCAGTCAGTCAATCAGTTAGAAATGTTCATGTTTGCATTGTGTTAAAGCGTCTTTGGCTTTACAGCAAGGTTAGAAACAAAAAGGGACAACTAATGTGGACAAACAAACAAATTAATACATGTTACATAAGTGAAAAATAGAAGCTGAGATCTGAGGAGTTTTGAGATTAACAGATTAGTCTGGTGTCGATCTATTTATTTTTTATTGTTTTTATTGAAAGTCAACAGAATTTATCTACAAATAATAATAAAAAAAAATCTATGTTAAAACAAACAAAACCAGATTTACGTCTTCAGAAGGTCTAATGGGCTTGGAGCTGAGAGCCACAGACAGGAAGTCAGAAAGTACAGAAATACTGAACAACACAATGTTATTCTTGGACATTTCATTGGACATTTTTAACTCCAAGAAAAATATAGAATAACATCATGTATTTTTCTGAATACAAATGGGAGGTGTTGTGATTTTAACTGTTACTTTGTGACTGTTTTACTGGTCATCATAAATGTTTTTATGATGCTTGTAATCATTATTATCCTGGTTTCTTGTTTAGTTGTGATGTTCCTGTTTTGATTGTGTTCTTATTTGTTGTTGTCTGGTATCTAGTGGGGAAAAAAAGATCTTGGTCTCAATGAGACGACCTGATTAAATAAATATTAAAATATTTAAAGACTATGAAGAAAGTAGAATCTGGTGTTATGAATTCAAAGAATCACTTTCATTAGTAAAACAAAAATGTTTTTAACGACTGATTGTTGGGCAACAGTCGCTCAGTCAGTGTGTGTGTGTGTGTGTGTGTGTGTGTGTTTGGTAATTAAGAAAAATAATGACAGAATGGAGAAATGACTTTCCCCAAGGGGGACAGATAAAGTACATTATTGTTAATGACAGTCTGTGTGCAGCAGCCTGTCCTTAAAGCTCCTGTAATTAATGGAAACATCAAGTGTTTTTGAGCACTGTGTGTGTGTGTGTGTATGTGTGTGTGTGTGTATGTGTGTGTGTGTGTTTGTGTGTTTGTGTGTGTGTCTTTGTTCTCCAGACTCGTCTCTTCCTGTTGGACTTCCAGTCTGCTGAGCTGCTTTTCTGATCTGCAGCAAGCGGCTTGACAACCTTTTGCTCATCCGAGGAAAATTCCATTACAGGCTGTTAGGACATGAGTAATGGCAGCTCTCCGGTTAACCGGCTCGGATGGAAGCAGACTAATGCTCGGCCATCAGTTTGCCTTTCACACAGACAGATATTTGGCTTGTGTTTGCAGCTCATCTGCTCCTCTTTCTCTTTGCTTCATGCCTGAAGGGGAAGCCGCTGCATCACATCCAGCCGTCTGCAGAAGAAACATCATCTGTTCAGACTGCCCGCCATGTGTTTCTGAAATGCTCCTTAACCCCCTGCAGGTTCAGGTCATCTTGTGAGTTTGGCTTTTTTTGATTCCCACATTTAAAAAAAATATTCTTAATGCACGACATATTTCTTCCATGCATGACGTACATAAGAAGCTGTAGGTTGGATGGCTGTTTCCATTGATTTTCTATGAAATTGCACTTCTTGAAATAACTTCCTGTTCATTTTGAAGAGAATAGCTTATTAACACCCCTTGGCTTGTTTTATACAAACAACTATATTAACATAAATGTATAAATCATTGCATGCAATTTACAAGAGCAATTAAATCATACATTTAATGTGTTGAAAGGTTGTAAGTCGTGATTTATGCAGTGACAGTTATTTCCACTTTAGTATAGAAACATGTGCAGGAAATGTATGTGTTTATATGAAATAAAATGCATTTCATAGTGAATACAGATGTCAATTTTTGCAAAAAAAACTTGAGTATGTCCATTTAATACTATATACAGTACATTGGAAGCCAATATTGATTGAGAGCATATATACATATAGTCATGTAAAAATTATTTGACCATTGTTTTATTCAATGTCTTGTTCATGTTTCTTGATGATAACCAAAATCATTATCAGGAAAACCATGGGAAATGTATAGATATCAGCTCTTAAATTAAACTCTTACAAGCTATTTTTGTTGTTATCATTATATTTATCCAAGCAAATGTACCTTTAGTTGGACCAGGCATTAAAATTATCAAGAAATGAGAGAAAACAAGGGTCGGTTTTCCATGACTATATATTATATATATATAGGAGGTTGCAAAATTTCATTTATATTTTTGAATTTCAATTTTAAGTTCATTTGAGTGAGATTTACTGTTTCAGAAACCATGTGTTGTCTTCTAGTGGCAAGAAATCAAATGTGAACCTTTATTTGGTCATAAACTGTGATCTAATCTGCATCTGGAGGTCCTAAGTATACACAATCACAGTGTGCTTAACCTAAAACCACACAAACTATTACAATATGTCATGTCTTTAACAAAGCTTTTGCTAAATTACAAAGAAAACACTCACGTATAGTGGACATGTGGGTCTCATAAGTCTTTAATCGCTCTGTAACTTGTAACAATGCTTCTTCTGCTTCACACACTGGACGACGTTACTGTAAATATGTGTTCAAAGCAAATTCAATGCAAATTTAACCGCCACCTTCATCGCCCATAAAAAGACAACAGGCGGGGAGATCAGAGGATGTAAGAGGCACTAATTGAGGTGAAGACGTGAGCGTCCCGGGACCGCTTGAGTCCCATTTATGAACGAGCCAAAGTGTCTGAGTCAAACACAAAGTGGTCAAGAGTTAAATAACAGAAACAACAGGGGGTTTGTGTTGGTCCTGCAGCAGAGTCTGAGCTGTCACTCAAACGCAGCACAGGAACACTTTGCACAAACACTTTGCATTCAGTGTGAACGACAGCAAAGAGCCTTACCTTCACTGCAGCATTACATATATAACACACTTAGTTCTTCCTTTTTGTTTTTGTGATTATATCCCATAAGAACCCATGGTGACACCCGTGTAACAAACACGTTAAATCTTCTATTTATTGTTTCTAGGCTAAGTTTAAACCCATTTAACAATTCTAATCCGTTAATAGGGTGTCCTGTATTGCATTTAACTTGTTTTGAGCATATTTCCTGAACAAATTAAAGTCACAATTTTGATAAACAAAAAGACACATGGTTATTTGTATTTATTTATTAACGATTTATTATTATTATTATGCTATTTAAAAACAGATCTAAAAAATAATTTGTTGTTAAACAGAACTAAAAATGTGACAATTTTGATAGATGTTGTGGAGATGCAGAGAAAAGGGCAAATTTGTGTCTAGTTTTTTTAAATTTTAAAATACGAAATATTATAAACATAAATATTATAATCATAAATACTATAATCGCCCAATGTAATGTTTATGTCACATCACAGATCTTTGACATTTAGGGATAGTGTTTTTGAAAACACATCAGAAATGGTGGTATATCCCCCATAACTTTCCTTTAAGGATAACTGGGTCTGGGTTCTTATGGGATATATTTATTGTTTCATCATCAAGGAGGACAACCTCAGCCTGGTGCAACTCATCACTAATTGTAACAGCACTAGTGCACATACAGACTTTGAATTTTTATTTAGAACAGATGAGTTTGGAATATATATTTCCTCCTTTTTCCCCAGAGCCGCGTGCAAGTTTGAACTTTAAATAAAAAAGAAAGTCCAGCAAAAATATCCACCACGAGCAATCAGTTCTGCAGCGCAAATTGCTGTGAGATCACAAAGGGAATTGCATACAGCTGAATCCAAATATCTGAACTTTAACAGAGAATTATGTGTAATTCATACAAGCATGCTTGATGTGATGAAGGTGAGGAGACATCGGTCCAGAGAGAGCGTCCGGTCCATGTTGCATCACGACAACATGCAGAATCAGTAAGAAAAGTGCATAATTGAGCACGATCTCTGCTTCCTTCTGTCTAATTTGTATTTGTGTTGTTTGTGTTAAAGTGGGATTGACAGGCCCCGAGGTCAACAGAAAGAGTCAAAACACAAAAATCACCATAAATGGGAGGAAGTGGTTGTCAGAGTGTTGCAGTGAGCTGTTAGAGGAAGAGCTGAAAATCAATCTCTCTCTCTCCTCTCTGGTTCTGTGTTTGTAGTTTGATTCCTCTGAAACAATTTGATTAAAGTGGCTGGTTGACTTAATTCAGAACGAAAGCTCGGCTACATTTGCTTATCATTCCCTTTGAAGTCCTTTTCCCACCCAGCAACGCTCCTTCCTGAAGTCACGGCTGTTTTCATCATCTTTTCATTATTTGAAAGGAGAGAGAGAAAGTAAGGGGGGAAAACTGCCACTATCTCATTACTTTCACAATTATTTTAGTGGCTGTCAGAAAATAAGGCCTAATCACAATCAAAAAAGGGAAAAATGTTATTGTTTGAACGGATTTTGATCTGGCAGCGCCTCGTCGACGTTCAAACGCCGGCTGAAAGACTTGATTTCTTTTACTGCTGCTTTCAAAGGAGTCTTTCATCTGCAGGATTTTTTGACATAATTCACAAGTCAATCTGACTGGTTGCATGGTGCAATGTCAAGGAAGGTAAAGCACATTAGAGGCAGAGAAAAGTCGACATTTACTACAAAAAATATCCATCATGAGGGAGTCGTTTAATCCTGCAGTGAGTCATAAAAGCTTCTTTATCCTGAGAAAACCAGCAAAGAGTCGGAAAAGAAACTGTACTTGTTCAGACGCTTCAAACGCTGATTGATTAACGTGATTCAAGGATTTTGTTTAATTGACATAAACATGAAAGTGGGAGAGTGAATCTGCTGAAGAGATCTGAACAAACCGACACGGGGACTCAAACAAAGTGCAAAGAATACATTAACTTTGGAAAGCCATATATTAAAGGACAAATGTAATTTTTTCTTATTACAATAAATGCTCATATTTGTATTCATGATTGAAATCTTAGTGAGTGGTTTATCTTCCTCTCCTCATCCTCCTCTTTCCTCTTACATAAAGGCTCCTTTACACAAAATATGACAATCAGAAGAGGAAAAAGAGGAAGTGAAATCTTTGGATATAAATCCAAAATATCGATTTTTGACCAAACGTTGATCTACATATAGATGGAAGAAATGTCTCCACTTTCTCCCACAAAAAATAAAGAAATCAGGAAGTCATTTGGAGCCAGAGTGCGGTACTGTTTAGCTGGTGGAGCTGCAGTATCCAGGTCCAGCTGTGACACCAATCCAGCCAATCAGCAGTCAATAAAAGATATCAATCATGACATCACACCACCTTTTAATCACATCCAATAGCTAATTAAAAAACAAACCTATCAGAAGAGTAAACACTTGAAAAACATCAACATCATAACAACCTAAAATGACAGAAACAATCTTCGGGAAACATTTATTTGACCTCAATTTAGAGTTTTTAGATTGGCTCATGTCCCATCCACTAACATGGAGGGGGCGGGGCTTATAACCCGTACTGCAGCCCTCCACCAGGGGGCGTCCAGCTGTTTTGGACTCACTTTTGAGTAGCCGTCATGCTGTCCATCTTCATTCCTGTAGTTCGCATCAAAATAACCGTGAAAGTTATAACAACTGGGGCTGTTGGAGGCACGTTACTTCAGATACAAGTGAGCTGATGCCATTTTTTTTTTTAAATCAGGCAAAATTTCTGCCATTTCAGTTGTGGCTTGATGTTCAGTTTGTGGTCACAACTGATTAAACATCCAAACAATCAATGATCTGCCTTTCAGGTGAAATTCTGGTCAGTTGTCTGCAGTCTGACCAGTTTAAAAGTTTGATTTGAGTAGTATTTTTATTTACATGTTGTGGCTAACACAGTATCTGCTGCTCCATATTTTATTTTTTCTTCTTACTTTACATTCATAGAAGAATTGCACAAAGTAACGCTGCCTTTCTCTCTATCTGTCCATCAACATTATTGAGGGCGGTAAAATCTTCTTGAAATAAACTTGTTTTTTTGTTGTTTTTACTGTGGCATTCTTTTCATAAAAGTTGGCAGTGGAAATATGGCATTCATGTTACAAGGATGACGCTGAATTGTGAAGCAGCAACTTTTCTGTTGGATGACCCTGTGTTTTCAGCTAGCTCTCTCTGCATTATAACCTGCGACGGCTGCATTTTTTTGTTCAATCTGTGTTGTTTCCTTCCAGCTCTGGAGACCGGTAGCCATTGTCTCTTCCCTTTTCTCTTTTCATCTCCTCACTCATTAGCAGCGCGGCGTCCTCTGCTATTGTTGTAATGAAGGCCGTTGTTATGAAAGTGAGCGCAGCCAAGTTAAAGCACACACAGCACTAACAGGATGCTAATTACAGCAGCAGGTGAAGGATCGATGGCCATCATCCTGTCAGCTAACAGCAGAGGAGGAGGGAGGGGTTTCTGCTGTTGACTTGGTAATGACCACCACCTTCTCGTTTCCTGTCTCTCATGTGAGGTGATGAAGAACACAGATTAGGTGGATATGTAAACACAAACACAAATCAATCATCATATCTAATATTCGTTTGTAGTGAGTGATCATCTGCAGGCTCTTGGTGTCTTCTCTCCTGATGCTCTGCCAGCTCTGGACTGCAGCCATCCCCACTTACTGGTTTTGGGGGAATTTTGGCCTCCAGTCTTCAGAAGTGAAACACACGATTCGATTGATGGACTGAGGTCATGTCCCTGATTTGGCCTTTCAAAAACGTTCCACTGCCTCATCCTAAAAGACATAGTGAGGACCAGTCAGTGTCCAAATCCAGCAAGACTATTTCTGATGTCCATCACAAAAATATGTGTATACTAGGGGTGCAACAATCTAACTGTTTATATCTTGAAATAGATACCAACACCAAGTCCTGAATCGTTGGAATAATGACATGTAAGTCTCATGTAGAAGTGACTTAAACATTGCTTTCCTAACTTTGTTAAACAAACAGCACATAAATACATACACAGACTATAAATAAACTCAATTTTTTATCATAAAGATAATGCATATTACTAAAATAGAGTAATTAATTTAAATAGATCAACCTCACTGATGCCAACACCCTAATAAGCACAGGTTATGACCAATTCTTTCACCCCAAAGAGAATTGTGGACCCATTTTTCACAAACTACTCTTATGGTTTGTCATCACGATAGAACCGATATCCCCTATCAATACCAATTAAACTTAAAACCAATGGCAATTGCTTCAATTGAGCCTGGCTTGAGTCACCAGCTGCCATTATGTCTTATTATTTCAGGTCTATTACGTCAGGAACTCCAGACGGCCAGACAGCAACGGACATGTGTGTGTGAAGTGGGTGTCGGAGAATGGAGATGTCAATATGTCGGATATGAGCTGCAGATCCCTGTCTCCAAACAACCAAATTTTAATGATGTAACTTTAGTCACTCTAAGCTTCACAATAAACCTTTTAATATTTTTTTATTTTTATAAGAAAGTGTTTTCATTGTTTTCAGCCTTTTCCCTTGATTAGAGACCAGTGGACACCAAGTCTCATTTTTGTTCTGGTTACAGTCTGTTTTGTTCCGGTTTTGTAAATGAAATCCAGATTAATTTATAATAAATAATTTCTAATTAAAAAACAAAAAACAACCAACCAATGAATGCAGCATATCTATTTTAAAATAAGAAAAATATTCTGATTGGTTGCCGGCTGTGCCCGTCATGATGATGACGTAAGACGTCAAGTGTGCGTGAGATTTGAACAGCGTCGCGGTGAAACTTTAGCCGATGACAAACAGCTGAGGGGGAGCGCTCGTTTTCCAACACGGAGAGGATTAAAACTGAACAATAACGCTTTAAACTCTCTCTCGGCACTGTGGATACAGTCTGAACTGGACTTTACTGATGTGGTGGAGCAGTTTTCTAGGAGAAAGAGCAGAAAGAAGACCGTCACATGAGGTAGGACCTATTTTATACGGTCTATGGGTAGGACTATTTTTGTTTTTCTCATAGTTTTTATAGCAGCGGCAAGGCGGTGCTAGCTGCAGCATTGTTGTCTCATTTGTTAGCTGATAAACATAAAATTCACCCAATTTAGCGTAAAATTATCGCTACTTTTCAAAGCTAACATTGCTAACTCCCTGTAGCCCTCGGAGCATTGTTTCTATGGTAACGTGGCCGTCAAGGCTGTCAGTGTGTCGTCACCAGTGGTGGGAAAGTATTCAGCTCCTTTACTTAAGTAGAAGTTCTAATACCACACTGCAGAATTACTCCACTGCAAGTAAAAGTCCTGCATTCAAAACCTACTCAAGTAAAAGTACAAAAGTATCAGCATGAACATATACTCAGAGTATCAAAAGTAAAAGTAATCGTTATGTTGTATTGATGCATTTAAGTAAGCAGTATTTTACTGTTGTTAAGGTAGAGCTAATTTGACTTTATATTGATCATGTTTTTTTTTTTTTTACGTTTAATCCTGACCTGAAAAGTAACTAAAGCTGTCAGCTAAATGTATTGGAATAAAAAGTACAACATTTGCCTCAAAATGTAGTAGAAGTATAAAGTCAAATTAAATGGAAATACTCAAGTTAAGTACACATACCCTAAAAATGTTATTTATTGGTATTGTTTATTATGACTTGTCTCCATTTGTTGTGAGTATACAGTGAGAAGTAGGCTAGTAGACGCTGCTTGATTTCAAACATTAGTCTGTTATTGTATCTTTGTGTGATATGATGTAGGATACACAGGTTACATACACAATATTGTGAATGGGTTACTGTGCTTGTGTGTGTCTTTACTACTGGCTCAGGAAAGTATTGTTCCATCATGTGGTGTAAATCCTGCCTGATAGAAGGGATCTACAGGTGTTTATATTGTCCTGCAGGTTTTCATCATTGACTGTAGCCTGCCAGTGTAACTGCCTGGTTACAGTTATAATAAGAACAGGATTGGGCCAACGTCCCAACTGTGTTGGAATAGGGGTTTGAACGCAACACATTGATTGCTGTTTCCAGTTTAAAATGGATCATGTGAGCCATGAAATATAATTGGGAAACTGATTTTTCTGGTTATTCTGGCACTACATGAATGAGACTGCCCTCCCCTTAAAAACAACCCAAAATTTTGTTTGTACAAGCAGCAAAATACAACCTATATTTATGTTTTAGACTATTTTTTAGAAACGCTCCGCTTTGCACTAGCAAAATGCTCATAGGGTTGTTTTGTGTGGTACTGACTGTTCTGCTGTTTTGTTTGGAGGTCTTGTTGCATGGATATAGCACAAATGCCCCATTTGTGTATTTTCTCTGTGATTTCAAATCCATTCCAAAATATGACTGAGTCTTCCAGGGTCCATGCTGCACCCTGCCACCAAATTTGATGAAAATTGGTACTGTAGTTTCTCTGTAATGCTGCTGAAGAACAGACAAACTGCACAGAGAACACAACCCCCTCGGTGGAGATCATAACTCTGGTGCAGTTTTGTTCAAAATACATTGTCAAAGAAGCTGATTTGTGCCTTTGACTGGCTTCTTCTCCATACCAAACACCAACAGAGGCTCATGGGTAATGTAGTATTTACCACACGAAATTTGCATGAACATGAAACGCGACTTTTCAGAAACAAAGTTGAGAAAATATAACATGATGGTCACAACATAAACTTTCAGGGTTGTTACATTACAAATAACACTGCTGCTGCTGCTTTGCGTTGTCACTATTCAATAAAACATAAAAACCAAATCAGTTTTTTGACACTAATGACTCTCCAGCATAAAAGACACATGCGTGTTGGAAGTGACACAGAGGAGGAGGGCTGAATTATTAACATACAGTACATGTGTGTATGTTTAATTCATGCGCTGTGTGCAGGAGAAGAAGTTCAGCAGTGTAATGAATCCCATTAAGTGTGAGCGCTGGTGAACTCGCGAGGTTTCCTGGCCTCGTCTCTTCGTTACCGATCAACGCAAAGTGCTGCTTAATTATTCCTCGCCACAGGGCCAAATGTTCATTATGCCACAACTAATTACTGCTACACCGCTGTAATCCTTTACAGCCAAACGGACACAGCACTGTGATTGTGTGTGTGTGTGTGTGTGTGTGTGTGTGTGTGTGTGTGTTTGTGTAGCTCTACAGTGAAAGGGATGGAAATGTTCTTAATTTTCATGATAAAATAATGTCTTTAGATCACTGCAGGTGCAGATAAAGATTAATTGCCTCCTTTTTGACTTTTCATCTGTTTAAAGGCAGTGAATAAGAAAATCCTTGCAGTCAGCTCCACTGGCTGTTTAATGTGAAACACACATCTCAGAAATAGTCACATTTTACAAAAGAAATTATTTAATAAATACCTAACATACAAATGTTTGTGATGGTATAGGGTTTATTTAAAATGGAATAATATACTATTTTAAAAACATAAACAAATCCTAGTTTAACAAGTTTGACCACAATCTGAAAATAAGAATTACATCACCAAATAAAATACAAAGAATGTCCACAACAAGGACAAAACCATAGATGAAGAATGTATGTTTAAAACTTCACAACAAGACACCAGTGTATAAAAGGAGCTTCTGGCAACATCATTTATTTAAGGTACGCTGGTTCATGTGGCCTATTATTAGTAAGCTGAGTATGTATCAATATTATCTGTGAACACAGCTAATAACAAGCATTGATGTTAGTAATATTCTATGCAATTCATTCATATATCATGTCTTATTGTGTATATATTTTACATTTTACAGGCTATGTATAAATCACAAAGTATGCAAATCAGTGTTTATACTGCATGCTGCTCAGTGACAGTAAACTACAGAATTCATTAAGTCATTAACACATAATTTGATGCCTTTGGGCCCTAAAATCGCTAAAAATACGTTTATCATATGAAGAAACTGTAAAAACAGGTATTTTTGTCAAAATGTGAACTTTCTGACAGCCCTTGAACAGATCAAGTAAAATAAAGTGTTTGCACTAACCAGATCCTGTTAAAAACATTAAATTCTGCTCCTCAGTGACACTGTGAAGCCATGATTTATTCTGGTGAGAAGAACGATCATGTGACAAATGTTCACACACATTCCCCCATGACACTTAGTAAAGTTTTCTATTTTATTCCAATTAAAAAAAATATTCATCAGATAAATTCTATTGGCTTTTCTTACATTAATACATATATTAGATGTTGAGTTTGTGTCTGGATTTAGACTTTAATTAAGGGGAGACACCAAAGCTTATACATTTTATTCATTTTTATTGTGTATTTAAAATAAGGACAGTGTACAATAAAGGTTTTACATCAGATAAAGCACTAAATGACATCAACTTCATAGTTTTTTCACTTTACTTGTAGACAGCCATCAATTTGGCACGCTTCTGTTTAGTTGTTGATTGATTTATTTTAAAGTAAGGCACTTTTTTCTTTGTCATTGCCATGAGCTGTGTATTTTTCAAAACGAGACATTGAATAACCAATTTTGAACAATTTTAGGTCACAGATAACAATTTAAGTAATATAGTGATGATAATAATACCATTAACATTATAATCTGAACATAATGATAAAAACAATATTTTCATATCTGGCAGGTGGCCCCTGTGTTGGTATGTTAGTGTTTTTTTTCTTCCAAGAACAGAAACCTTCCCTCCAACAACACGTTCTTTGCATTCCTACATTTTAATACACCTGTATATATACATATATATATATATATATATATATATATATATATATATGTAATTAGTCATTAGAGCTGGAGCGCGTGTCAGGGGGCAGAGCAAGATCAGCTTGCAGTTTCCTCCTGCTCTTAGTCTGTTTGCTAAGCTATGCTAACCATGTCCTGGACACGGAGATAAAAACATCTGACTCAAAAAGAATATTTCTCACAATAATGACTAATTTGTGAAGAGCTTCAGCAGCATTCTGCACATTTCTTCAGCTCAGGCATTTTTCCCGTGGAGAGGGTGAAGGTGGAGAAGTGGAGAGCCGGTGTGTTAGCGTCTGCCATTAGCTGTTAAAGCGAGGCGAAGCAAATAGCAGAGGCTTTTGTCTGTAAGTGGCTTAGCTTTTCTCATTACTGCAGGATTTCTGTTCAGCTAGCGGACAGTTTGGTCGCCTTGTTCCTTCAGGTAATTACACGTTCTTCATTTCTCATCTCCGTGGAGAGAAATGAAGAGGCAGCTGTAAGAGTGATGAGATTGAAACGCTTACACAAAGAGTTAATAATGATCCTTGTAGAAATGGAGGGGGAGAGGAGGGCAGTTTGACTAAACGCACACAATATTGCAGCTTCAAAGAAAATGGCTTCAGTTCTGCGGTGTAGCCTAAATGTCACAGGCAATGTGATGTTAGCTGTGAGTCTAACCATTCAGAGCCAGATACCTTCATTTAGACTGAAAAACAATCTCTATTTTGCATTTAAAGTGCAAATTCTTCAACCCTTTTATCAGGTTTTAATTAATGGACAAACTAATAGGTAGAAATATATGAAAGGATTTTAATTGCTTTCATTGGTTGTCTCCATTTTTGTATTACTCAAAGTGTTGTTTTACACAGCATTTAGTTAGTTTTTAGTTAGTTTAGCCAAACCTACCTTCATGATCAGAATCAGGTTTATTTCCAAGTTGCTTTTCACATCCAAGGAAATTACATACTCATAAACATAGAAAGAGAAAAATAGAATAGATTAATAGAAAAATATGTCTTAAAATACTATACTATATACTACTATAAAATATGTGCAATGTCTTTTAAATGAGCTGCAGTTTTGTGCAGGAATTTTGTGCAAAATTTTACAGCATAATGTATAGAGAATATGTGCAATGTGCAGAGACCCGAAACAAAAGATGCACATAATGCACTTTTATATCAAATTTATTTTAATGGATTATCTGCATTGTTTGAGTTTTTTAAATGCACAACACTCACTTAAAGGGACTTTTTACCCCAAAGTGTTGCATAAATAGATAACATGATATTTGAGCAAAAAAAAAAAATATTACTAGTATCAGTCACATTTTCCTTCTAGGCTGCATCCCTTATGTTCATTTTATTTAATACAGTTTTTCACTGTAGTGGTAGCCTTGTAGCATTGTCTTTATTTTTCCTTTTTCAATTGCAAGAATGAACTTAAACAACACTATTGGGTATTGATTTACATGTAACTGTAACTTTAAAAAAAAAAAAAAAAAGCATTGTAGAAGAAGAGGCAGGATATGTTTTTATTTTTTAAACAAAATGCTGGAAAAAGCAGCCTGAAAGAATTTCATGTAAAGAATATGTGCAATGTATAGATATATGAGACCATACACTGTGTGACATAACAATCAATAAAGGGACTTTAATTTGAGTAAATCACCTCAAAGTATAGATAAATAGAAAACATGATTTTTCAGTAAAAGATCTCAAGTCTCGTATTTGTCTCTTGAGAATCTCCCTATTAGTGAAGCTTTTATAGTGTAGTTACCCATAATGCACTTTACTGAAACGGCAGTCACAGTCGGTGTGTTCAAATCACCCGGGACTGAAACTGTTCATATGTCAATAAATAAGTCTGTCTCCACTTGTTTACATGCTTTAATATAATATCAGTGCTGTCGGGGGAGAAACACTTTCTATCTGCAAAATGTCAGATCACCATTTCTCTTCATGTTTCTGTGATATTTCCTACATCTGACACAAGGAGTATGATCAGGAGGTATTGATCTGCTGATTTATTGATCCAATACTGGAGGCTGCTGACTGATTTGAGAGAGAGAAATAGAAAGATCATTTTCAGATAAGATGCCTCCAACATAAAACACTTCATGCTTCAGATACATTTTCACTCTGTTGGCTGAGTTAGCACCAGATTTGACTGCAGTCAGATTATTGAATGGGCATCATCAGCCCAAAACTATGGGCGAAAAGCAGCCTGCAAGTAGGCAAGTAGGTCGTTTTCAGTCCATTGTCAAGTGTCAATTAGGTAGAAAAAAAAAAGCGTTTACCGGTTTGGTTTCATAACTTTGTCATTAAGTGAAAATGCACTGTGAAAGGGTCAGTTTATTTGAACGTTTTGTTTATATATAATGTCTTGTCCAGCTTTTGGTTGGCCTAATAGACACTCAAAGGAGTCGCTGTTCATTTTTCTTAGGTAAGTAACGTACATTTTGTTTTTTTAGTTTTTTGCTAGCCAAAATTAACATCCCAGATAATGCTAGAGTTAATGCTAATATGAATTAGCAGCGACTTCGTTCAGTCAGGTTGCCGGTGTAGAGAGGCGTAGTCAGTGTCGTCAGATCCGTCTCGCTCCTCCGCAGATATGCTGCTCCCCGTTTCTGAAAACAAGATTGCGACACACGTAAAGCATGATGGCGACCAGCATAACGCCGAACTTGATGTCTCAAACTGGCAATCCGCAAACCAATAGGTGACGTCACAGTGACTACGTCAATTATTTATACAGTTGTGACTAGGGATGGGTACCGAATTCGGTACTTTTATAGGTACCGACCGAATTCCGTCGGTACTACCGAGTACCGATTCATGTAAAATCAAACGGTACCATGTTTCGGTACCTAAACGGCGTTAACTTTAAACTGATCATTGATTTCAACCCGTTTTCATTTGACGTCTTTGATTAACAAGCGTGCTGACGATCGCACTATTTTTTTAAATGTATTTACCTCCTCGTCTGGTCCTGTCTGCTCACCGCGGCCGCTAACTGCTGCCCTCTTCCACCGCGGAACAGAGACCAACAGCCGGCTCTAGGTCTTCTAGCCGCCAGCTACTATCTCTCCAATGTCTCTACCCGGGCTTGGCCTTCGTCTGCCTCCAGATTAGACCTTCCTTACTCCGTTTGCTCTCTCCATTCATCCGTAGACTTTTCATTAGCAGCTAGAAGCTAGCTGCTGCATCTCTGGTCCTCCGCTAATACTCCGCTCTTCAATTCAGGAATATTACCTGCCACTTAACTCCAAACTGCCTCGCTGAAATTAAATCCCTCAGACTCCTGCGTCATCCTCGATATGTGCCCAGAGCAGCCCGACTCAACTTTGTTTATTCCATCATGCTATGCCCACAATACTGTCTGACTGGTGCTGCGCCGCACAGCTACGACGTCATCACAACAAATCACACGTGCACTTGCAACTTTTTTTTTTTCTCCTCCGTGCTTTGCCACCTGAGAGCGCTCCTCTGCATTCTTTGATAACACTGCAACCTTCATGTTACAAAATGTACGTTCACTCAACAATAAAGCACTGCTCATCCTGGATTTTATATTGTTTTGATATATTTTTTAAAGTTTATATTTTGAGAAATAAATATGTTACGCAAAAGTATCGAAAATTGGTACCGTTGAGTACCGGTACCGATTCCCAGGTACCGGGTATCGGTACCGTATCGATTCAAATGTGAAAGGTACCCATCCCTAGTTGTGACTAAATGCACCTGAAACACCTTAGCATTTCTAATCAGAACTGTTTTATTTAAGAGGCTGTACGCTCAGTTTCAAAGCTAGAAGATGTTTGCCAAAAAAGACATTGGTATTTGATGATATGCAAGGAAATAAATCCATTGGCACCAACCATGTCATGATATCTTGGAAAGTGGGTTGAATATTGCTGCAAAGTTATGCTTATTTTTATCATAGAGAATAACTGGCATGGCCATTTCAAAAGAGCTCCTACGACCTATGATATCATTTTTGACCTACAATATATTTTTCAGCACGCAAATGTGTTCCAGAAGTATCCACGACTCTCCTCTATATAGACATGTCCACTTCATCATCATAACATGCATTATTGGGGGAAATAATTTGCACCATAAATGTGTTATTTTGGTCTATTGTATTAGAATATTTCTTCATGCTGGGGTCCCTCAGCACCACTGCACATGTAAAAAGACATTTTTAAAACTAGTTATTTCTACCATTGCAGGACCTGGACATATTTTTACTGATGTCCTTTTTGCCTTTTTTAAAATATTTAACGTTTGTATTTCTGTATTTTTGTACGATAGCAAGCAAACCGGAGTCAAATTCCTAGTATTTGCACACGTACCTGGCCAATATGGATGACTCTGATTGTGATTGTGCCTGATTCCTGTTTCCGTCTCACCTATTAAGTTGAATTAAACTAGAAATGTCCTGTGGGACTTTAGGAATTAACTGTTGATAATGAAGTCTGCTCGCAGAAATATAAAGTTACTCCTCATCATCTCTCCTTTGTTTGAGGCTATAAACTGCAGTGCTTAAAGTCATGTAGTCAAAAATATTTCATCAATAACAATTGTGATAATTAATTAAAATCCTTGGTAACTTTTTCTGGTCATTCATCATTAGTTTTGTCATTTTATAAGCTAAAAGATTCATCATGTAATGAAAGCGAACAAATGGCAGATTAATCTGTAATGAAAAGAGCCCTGATTAACAGTATGTTTCTGTTCTGTAAATTGCTTTGGAAATGGATTTTCTCATCAGCAGTCGTGAAAATAAAATAAGTGAAGTGAGAGGAGAGGAGAGAGAGGCAGAGAGAGCGAGCATTGCTCTGCGTAGCCCCAGGCCTCTTGGCCTTGGTGATCCTCCATGCAGCTTCAGCTCCTCCTCCTCCCCTCCGGCTGATTTGTCAGAGCAGCTTTGTAGCGGCCAGCCGAAGGCCTCCGAGGTTTACCCACCACCTCGGGGCCCACCGGTATCCCTCCAGTCCAGAGGCTGAGGTCAGGCGCCCGCCGGCCATGGCCAGCCCCGAAATTTTTAAGGGGGCATGGATTTAACACAAACATGTCCAAGCTGTTCTCAGTGGAGAGCGTAAATAATAAACCAGAATCTGAGGCCTGAAGCTCCTGGAAGGAAACAAAGGCAGAAGTTTCATTTCATTCCCCAACGACATGAATCATGAACTGCAAGTTCCTCCAATTCATCAGGAAATATCAGGAGCTGCTTTCACTGTAAAGAGAGAATAACATGTTGAATTTATATTAATGTTTTGAATGTTATCAGACCACTGAATAGATGTTATAAGCTGTGTTTCTTCATAAAAGTGGGTGAGAAGGAGCCTGCTACTAGTAGGTGCAGTATGTTGTTATCAGCTCATTCAATGGTTGGTCGCTGAAAACTAAGCAGTTACTTCTGGTTAAAAAGCTGCAGTGTCTTTTGATTTAGGTTACAAAACCACTCTTCTATGGTTAGGGCAAAAAAGTTCCTGGTTAGGCGTTCTAAAAGATAGTTTAAAAGGTAAAGTACATGCACATAAATGCTTGAAGTAAAGTTGTGACAAGGACCACTGGGGTACTGGAAGTAAGATATAAGATCACGTGTAACACTTAGAAGGGATTAACAATAAATGCTACAATATGAGATAATATATGGGCTAGAATACGGTTAGGTTTGACTACTGGAGCACAGTGGAATGTTTAAAGAAGACTCAAAGCAGATAATTTAATGAACAAATATGGCTGTAGTTCTATAGAAAACATAGAAAAGAATTTGACATCACAATTGAAAACAATTGAAATACTGCCGTATTGCCAATCCTAAGGTAACCTGAATTTTTGTGTCAACTTTAAATTCAAGCACAGATTTTCCAAATTATAATCCAGTTCAAACACTCATGGTAAACAAACAAAAAGTAATATCAAAGCTTTTACAAACACTTTCTTTCTCTCATTTTATATTAACACAACTCTCATCATGCGTCTCTGTCTCTGCCCCGTGCTCTGCAAGACACACCCACTTGCTACCTGAGACATACACACTGCTAACTGACCGGAGCAGGTGGGCGGGACTAACCACCTCAGCGAGTCGCTGGTTGGCTGAGACAACATATTCAGAGATCAACCATTACTTGAGACTTTGTTCTAAATTAGTAATGTTTGCTTGAGTTACATTGCAGAAGCACAGTCATTCATAATGTGACTGTTTTTTTCACTTTTAAATGCAACCCATTATATCATGTGGGTTACACATGCCATTGACCATATTAGCGTCTCTTTGCACCATCCATTTGCACGGCTCCACAGAAGACACAAAATTTGCGATTTGCAAGAAAATGGCTAGTTAGAGGCATGAATCCAAGCGGTAACAAATTAAAACACTAAATTGTTAGAGTTGAGAACAAACCATGGTGTCGTAGTTGAAATTCATCCACAATCAATTCAGAATTTTCAAGCAAATTAATTTAAAGACCACTGGAATGATCCTCTTGTATAAAACTGGGCTTTCTATGTTGTAAAAAAGGTGCAAAAATAATGGCAGTGTTATTTCCCTTCTGCTCAAAAGGTAGAAAACCTACAACAACCACAATGCACTCTTTGCTTCCCGTGATCACTCAGGCTGCTCCAATTAGATTAAACCAGGCCTGTGTACAATACAATAATGTCTCCTCAAAGATGCATTAATGTTTGAAATAACACCCTTTATGAGGACAGTTGACCAGCAGGTCTCCAAAGTAATCAATAAATTCATTATCTCACAAGTTTGATGTCGTGCTGTAGGTCTCCAGGAAGACCTAACGTAATTGTATATTAGACTTAAGAATGTTTTAAGATAATTGACGACACCTAAACTTTTATGTAAGAAAAACAGCAACCCATACTCCACTCATTATAAGAACAAAAATGACAGCAGACCAAAAAAACGAAAGAATGTGAAGTAAAGCCAATAACTGATGAAAAGTTTTGTAGCAGCTTTAAAGTAATCAGTAAAAAGTAAAAGAACACTGGTGCATAAACGTTAAAAGAAGAATAAATGTATTAATGTCACAAACATGACATTACTTTAAATGCCAGATATAAAGGAAGGTCTTTAGTTACGTCTTAAAATACAATCCAGAGCTTGTCTTCATGGATCAGAGGTGATGCTGCTGTCATGTTGATGAGAGCACCTGAGTCTGCTGTCACACCTGTGTGTTAATTAGCTCGTCATCTATCAACAGGAAAAACAGCTCGTTAACCACAGACGGTGAGACGGAGGCTGCGGGGCTTGAAGGTTTGAATAGATTAAAAAAAAAAAAAGTAGAAAGATACTGACAGGATTAGTTGAGAGAAACTTTAAAGATGAAAACTATCAGGGTGATTTAAAAAAAAGTATTTTGGTTCGTTAATACAAATACAGTTTGCATTTACTTCTATTAAGATAAACAGAACTTGGTAGTTTTGATCAGAAGCAAATTTTCTGTTGTTCATTCATGTTCAACATCACGTCCTGTAACTACAAGGTCTGCAAACAACCTCAACTTTATCCACAATTTTTGGTGCGTCCTTGCACAACTACTCTATTTGGCTTATCATCATTATAAAAGGACCGTTAAGCACTTTAGGAACACCCCTGTTGGAATAAACAGTTACAGATCAAATATCAGTGTTTCCAGATTTTAACCCTCTGGAGTCGCCGATCATGCCTATATGATCAAATCACATGACTTCTCCATGACACCACAACATAAAAAACAAACAGCATGTTTCCTGCCGTCAGCTTCCCTCTTAAGAACTGACTTGAAACTCCATGCCAGTTTTTGTTTGATGATGATAGGCCAAGTAAAACCGCAGATAAGGTCAAATATATTTAGTATGAAAATATATATAATAATATACAAGTTAAAAAAACATAATTGTCAAAATCTGATCTTATGTTTTTCTGTGTGTATTTTGGGTTCAAAATGATCTGTTAAATCAAAGAAAAAAAAAAAGATCAGGTCATATAGGTGAGGTTGTGCTGAAAAAAATGTTACCATCATGGCAGAATGTAAAGGATCACAATGGCCAAAATAACGTATAAATCCAAAGGGCTTAATGCTAGAATTTTAAATATGTAAGGTGAAGAATGTGTAAATCATCTTATTGCGCCAGAGCAAGATAAATGGTGACATATTGGCAGCATTTTGAGTGATATCAACACAACTGTACAGTTACAACTCAATAAAATAGCCTAATATGAAGAAGACCAGCATGTTTTTTTTTTTTTTTTTTTTTTTTTCTCCAAGCTCTATTTAAGCCAGTCCGTGATTTACTCTGATCTGGCAGCCTCTTGCTCGGTCACTTTGCTCTCATTCATCAACTTCCTCTTCAGTATCATCATCCCTGTCATGATGTCTGTAGAGGTCGGTGAATCCAGTTTTGTTCCCGCCCATCTGCAATTCAACCGCAACACCGGCATTATTTCTGTCCATCATCGGACCTGAAAACGCCCTACTCTTGGCGGTCCAAAAGAAACAAACATCCTATTTTTTTTACGCAAAATTTGGAAACAAATGCAGTGTGTCCTTCGCTGTTGGTAGCTGCCAGGCTGTGAGAAAAAAAAACAAAAAAACATCTAGTACATGTACACTAGGGGGAGCTAGTTGGGACAAGTTGAAAAGTTGTCAGTTTCCACTTTAAATTTGACATGAATCTTATAACAGTAACACCTCTTTGTTATTTGATGTAGACAGCTGCTTTTGATTTTATTCCATCCTACTATTATGTACTCCTGTATGTCACAGTGAGATTACAGGAAGGAAACCTGCCACTGATCAGATATTAACATGTTAACAGCTCTCTGACACTCTACTGAACCCAACACAGCGGAAAATGTTTGGATGAGGAGAGTTGTCTCTCTCTCTCCCTCGCTCTCTTTTTTTATTTTTTCCTCGGCGTAATGACATTTTCTTCCATCAAATGTAAAAAGTGAAGAGGGAATTCACTGCACTCGCTCTGGATGAGAGTGTCAGCTAATGGAAATGGAAATGTGAAGTTTAAATGTGTTTCTTTGTGCAGTTCAGCAGGCAGAGTACATTTAGCCTCGAGTACAGATTCACTATCTCCAAATCACTTCACTCTATCTATCTATCTATCTATCTATCTATCTATCTATCTATCTATCTATCTATCTATCTATCTATCTATCTATCTATCTATCTATCTATCTATCTATCTATCTATCTATCTATCTATCTATCTATCAGAAAAAAAATCAGAATACTTAAGTTATTATTGCTGATTTAATGCATGATTTTTATGTGGGATATATCATGAATCCCTGTTTTTCACCTTTAGATCATTAATGAAGGAAAGCCTTAACTAAAAAAAAATGAATTAATGAACTCTGACACAGAGCAAAATTTGAGGGTATTTTACTAATGGATGTAACCACTTCAGCATGAATTTAAATGCATTTTTAAAAATTGAATAAGACATGATATTTCTGGGCAGGATTTAAGGTATTATCCAAAGTGGCCAATATCAATCAGTATAACTGTGTATCATTACATGGAATTTAAAGATAATCTTCGACTTTTCTTTTATTAAAGGATAAGACTGGAGAGTCATTTTACATATTTGTTATTGTAAACAAATCCCATGGAAAGACAAAATAGACATCAGCAGAATGGCAGATGTCAGGAATCACGTGACTGTACACGCACTTTGAATGATATCAGGCAATTTAATTGGTGTTATCAGTGGTTATCAGCCTGCTGGCAGGTTGAGAAGGTTGTTATCAGCCCATTCAATGGCGCTCGCAAAAAACAAATTGATGTTTTGTTAAAAGGCTTTGATTTTCTTTTGATAACGCCACTTCTTTAGGGTTAGGGCAAAGAAGTTCCTGGTTAGGCCTTATAAAAGACAGTTTAAAAAGTAAAATAATGTACGTAAATGCTGGAAGTTAAGATGTTACGAGGATGAAGTGAGAATAGTTATGTTGGTCACGGGAAAACGTGACACGGACGTTAACGGATATTACTTCAATTAACATTGTCGACGCAAACCCCTGTCTTCTGTGTGAAAGTCCTGGGTTTGTATCACAAGTCGTGTAGTGGTTGGATATTTTCTTTGGTGGTGGGTTTGGTACCCTAGTAGATATTTACAGCAGCAGGTCAGTGTTTGTGGGATCGAGTCAAGATAAACTACAGTATGTTTATGGTAATGAAGGAACATGTCATTTAGTTCAACAGTGTGGCTCATTGATTTGTTTTGAACAATAATGGAGCTGTTACAGTGGAAGAAGATGTATCAGGCTTTGGCCACATATATTTTTTGGTCTTTTATTGGCATTTGTTGACAAGTAAAATATGGAATATCAGCAGCTTTATGGTTTAAAATAAGATGTGTCAGTAGAATTTGTAACCTGGGTTGGGACACTCACTTCCTACATCTGTAAAATGTTTTTGGATGTCGGACGACCCCTTGACTCTCACTAAATTGTTAATCCCCTCACAGTTGCGAAGCCAACCCTACGCCCTTGAACAACCCCACTGAAGTGTTTTAGATGGTGGTCACGTTGCGGTTCAGGTCCACTTCCTCCGAGCAGACTAACGTTCCTACTCAGGAGGACCACCGTTCTCCCTTTTCCCCCGGAAACAATCAGGCCTGGCAACCCACAGCCATCGATTTATTTATTGTCTCTGAACTAATCAACATTTGGAAATGAGCGGGGCAATGAGAGGTAACCAGGCAACAAACTCCAGCAATATAAATCCAATCTGTGAAAGGGGAAATGAGATATTTCCATTTATTTTTAATTGAAGTCTCAGTTTGTTTGTTCCATCCATCATCCACCCTCCGCTCTTGGTGAAGTTGAATTCCTCTCCTTTCACTCCATCTCTCTACCGTCTCGGTAAATATTACCTTGAGGTGAATAACTTCACCTGCTGTTCGGCTCCTCTGCCCCTGAGCCTTTTTTGTCAGAAATGAAAGTGTTTCTGATTCACAGGCCCTGTCCATTTGCAAGGTTGATAAGAGAGAGAGGCATTGGTCTCTGCTCTATAATTTCATTCACTCGTCCACAAAGAAATCATTTACACTGATCCTCAAATGGCTTCAAATGCGCCGCACATTTTTTTTTTGTCTGGGCGCTGAGGTCTGCGATAATGTAGGTCTTAACTAGAATCCCTTTTCATCGTCGCCCCTTAATCTTTTCACGTCTGAATGAGCGACTCCAAAAGGATTTTAAAGCCCTAATTTAATCTGCTGCCTAATTTCAAAGTGGCTGTCACATCGACGCAGAATTGAGAGCAGCAGAAGAGACTGGGAATCAACGAGGGAGCAACTGGGAGACTGACTGGTTGCCAGTTCCTGTCTGAGGTCCGTGCAATTTAAGGATTTACCTGTTCAGCAGCCTCTAATGGAAGAGAGCAGCTTTTATTTTGACCCCAGAACTGCAAAGGCAGAGGAAATATGACACTGCTGCTTCCACTCTGACTTTTGTGAAGAGGCTGATGTGATTAAAAGTTCCCTTCAGCACAAGTATTCCAACAATTGGAAAACTCCAACAATTGGAGGAAAGCTGAGGGCTCTTTCACACCTTACTAGTTTGGTTTTGGACTTTTCAGTTTGAGTACAGTTCAGCCCAAACAATCAAAGCATGGTCAGACAAAAAGTTTCTCAAAAAGTGCATCAAACTGAACCAGAGTTTGGTCTGTTTTTAGTGTGATTTTGATTTTCTTTTTTTCTGGATGGTTCCGACCAATTACAGAAATTTCTGGCAGGCTGTGGTATGAACCTTAAAAAGGGAAAACAATGCAACAAAGCACAGGGAGTGCAGAATACTAAATGTTTAACTGACAAACTAGGCTTCAGTTAAAAAAAAAACTTTTCAATTATTTTCTGAGAGAATGAGAGGAAGGAAGAGATTGTTAAAGTGTGGCTGCATTATACACAGGTGCTGCTGGTAGTAATGCCATAATAATATTATCACAGTGGCAACAAATTGAATCATTTATGTTTCTCTAGTCATTCAAACTGCAGTAGATGGCTTTACTTCCCTCAAGCAGTAGACACGAAGAAAACAGGGTTCAATATCAGGACAAGCCAACACATGAGATCTGGGTTGAAAAAGAAAAAATGAATCATAATAAATAAAAAACAATAAACAGTGCATTGTATGTCAATGCAGCTATAAAACAGGTGGTATCATCATAGCATATGCCACAGCACAGCTTGCAGCTTAAACATTTCACTTATAAAAACGTAACATAGCTTATTATTGCAGCAACTCTTTACCACATAAAATGAATTATAACCAGAGCATATCTCGAAGGCTGCTTATTACAAAAGACGGCTAAATCTCACTTGCTTCCCTCTTTTCTTTGTCTTCTTTCTTTATGCTCTTATAACTTTAATATTAAACGCTGCATTACAGGGAGGAACCAAAATACGTAATCACTTACAGTCAATGTGGGGCAGTTACAAACAAATGGTGGACTTTCACCAAGAAATTTGTGGTTCTTGTCCCGTGTGAAAACAAAAGTACATTTTTTCACATAACTTGTGTTTTTTACGGAACTTCCGTGGCTCAAGTCCCCTCGTAAGGATTTAATTCCTGGCATTTATCTAGTTATTTCCTGTTTAAACTGTCTTTTATAACGCTTTACTAGGACGTTTTTTGCCAGTGGTTTTATAGCATAAATTCACAGAAACTGCTGACAGTCTATTCTGTCGTTTAGGTTGGATGTTGGATGGCACAGCTATAGGTGATGACAGCTGGATGTAGGTATGTTACAAATAGTTCTGTAGTGGATCAAAATTAAATTAAATTAAAACGGGAACATTGGTCCAAACTTTCAGGTGTGAAAAGGCTCCAAGTAAAAGCAGTTTAAAAAAAAGTTCTCTATTAGTCTTGCATTCAGCATTTGTTTGGATTTAATTAAAAAATGTGAAGAACTACAGCCTCTATATATAAATGGTATAAGTCTAAGGTAAAAATGACAACAACGCATTTCAGGGGTGAGTCATTGCAACACATCTGACATCTAAACACACAAGACTCAAGAATACTAAACAGCACAATAATTAAAATACCTTCCTGTCTTTCTACATAGCCATAGCTCCTCTTAAATAATTGAAGTGATAAAGAAAACAAAACACCAACGATTAATGTTGGATGGATGGCTCCGTCTCCATCAATATCACATTCATATTTGCATGTATGTTGTTATAAATATCTCTGATGATTTACTGAGTGTGGAACCACCTACAGTGAGAAAGAAATATATATGAAAGGTGAATCGTTATATATTAAAAAGTATTTTTTATAACATCCTTGAGACTCTCCACACTCTCAGAATACTGTCATAATAATAATATGCTGAAAGCCTAAATTACCTGTTCATTATATCCATGCAGCTGCAGATGGATTGAAGCCATAGCAACTTAACTCAATACAGCTCCAAACATTTTCTCCTCTTATTCATTTATTTCATCCAGCCTTTGGTGCTAGGCTAGGCTAAACATTTACTGGATCTCTGCACTGGACAGACTGAAATTTAACTGATGTCAAAATATTTTTCATAAGAATAGACACTATTACAGTTTTGTTAGTTAAGTTTAGAAAAAAAAAGAAATGACATAGTTAGGTTTAGGGAAAAAGAAACTAGATACAGGGGGAACTACATGGTTAGGTTAAGGAAAAAGAAGAAACTACATATCATGGTTCAGGTGAAACTACATGGTGAGGAAAAAAAGACACAGATAGGTCTAGGAAAAAACAAACGACATGGCTAGGTTTAGGGAAAAAACTGCACAGTTAGCTTAAGAAATAAAAAAAAACTCATTAGTTTCAGGGAAAAATAAGTACATAGTTAGTTTAGGGGAAAAGAAAAAAAGAAACTACATGGTTAGGTTAATCAAAAAAAAAAAAAAAGAACATTGATATAGGATGAACACAGAGCTGCAGGACTGGACTCAGCGATGCTATAAAGTTCAGAATATCAGAAAGGTATTTTGGCCGCAAATCCCTTACATGCTTTAATACTGTTATCTGCAGGTCTGGTCATTTAAAAGCATTCAATTCAGGTTGATGTACGTCTTATTATATCTATATCTGTCATCTATACCTGTTGGTTATAGATGAGATGTCAGCGATGTAATAATCTAAATCTGGGTTTGTTGTGACAGTGGATTGTGCTGCAGCAGCACCAGCCCTGCAGCAAAACAAAAGCTTCAATAAATGAATCATTTCTCAATCTCAACTTTGAACTTTTCGTTTTGAAGACACACTCACTGTGCTGTCACACCACCTGTGTCAACTAAATCATGAGATATTACAGATTATTTAAGTATGCTGGAACAAACTACAGAAGTTTAACAGTTAAACTTTAGTTTTTTAAAAGCTTTTTATTAGGGATTCAACTGATGACTATTTTCATTATTTGTTGACTTTTCAAATATTAGTTTACGTGAAAGAATAGTGGATAATTCACCTCACAATTTCCCAGAGTTAGACTTTATATCACTTTTTTTTAACATAAAAAACCCAAAATGTTCAATTTATAGTTAGATATAACAGAGAAAAGCCTAAAAATATATCCTTTTTTTCACTATAAATCTTTATTTGTGCTGTAAACATTTTAAAAATAATCTATACTCAGAGTAAAAGTGAAGCAGAATGACTTGGTTTAAAGCAGATAAATAAAGTTTAAAAAGGACTAAACACTTGAGTGAAGAAAAACAGAAACAACATTTAAATATAAAACTTTCTGGACTTAATAAGAAAAGTAAATATGTGTGGACGGCTGTGTTGTGTATTGGGAGTGACGGCAGTTTGCAGCAGTAAATGAAGGATTAACACAGGCAGGTTTATCAGGGATTAAAGTGACGTGACGGCTGCTATCTGTCTTCATACTAATATTGACAGACGTTGTTGTAGTTTTAATTGTGTGAGCTGTATTGTTGTGGCGGGATTACGCCTTGTACCTTAACCTCCCCCTCCTCCTCCCCCCTCACCTCACCCCTCATCTCTGCAGCTGTAAACACTGTCTGTTTTCCTGTTGTGTCACCGTATTAAATCTAAATGTGTGTTTTTTTTCCCCGCCGCTTCCCGCTGAGTTCTTTAAGTCGCTGTTGTTCACGTCGACGGCGGCGCAGTTCTGACAGCGAGAAGTGGCTTAACGCTCTCACTTAATCCCACGATGGCCATTACAGCAGAATGGCCACATCCCAGCCTACATAAAATAAAAAAAACGAGTGTGCTGGTATCTAATGTGGTGGATTAGAGCGGATTAACGCCTCATCTGCCTGCCGCGGGGCTGATTAATCCAGCTGCTTGTTTAGTTTGGGGTCAGAGGTCGTCTGAGGGGATGACAGACGTGTCTGACAAATATTGGTTAAATATTAGCTGGGGAACACCAGCATTTCCTTTTTTCCATTTCCTTTTTTTTTTTTTAAACACGTGTTTATGTGTGTTTATGTGTAAAGAAATAATTTAGTTGAATCAGTGAAGTTATGTCTATTTTATTAACATGTTGCCTTTTATGTGATGGGTGTTTTTCTTATAAAATGTGTGATTATTATTGTGATAATAATATCTCGTAGACAGACATATTTATCTTTTCAGCTGAGGAAGAAAACCAGAGATAAATAGCTCTTTTATTTTCAATAAATTATGCAGTTTTTGAACCTTTTTCCTTTTTTATTTCCTGCAGCATAGACTCCGCGCCACAGCTATTTGTAAAGTCAATTTTATTTATGCACTCAAAACAGGAAGCCTTCTGTCCTCAAACCTCAGTCTGTTTGTTTGTCTGTTTGTTTGTTGTGTTAGAAGAATATTTTTCAGTGGTATTTGGTGGAAAGTTCAGTCGTGGCTCAAAGAACAAGAGATTTGTGTTTGATGCTGATTACAGAGATACAGATTAGGGAATCCTCCTGTGCTCCATCTCACCCATTAAAATCATAATAATAACAATAATAAATTCAAAATTAGTACATAAGCATAAATGCCCGTAAACCAGTGAGAATATGCGCAATATATGATATATATAGAATTATATAAAAGACACATATGCGTAATTCTAGATATCGGAAAGTTAATGTATGATTCTAGATATAGGAAAGTAAATGTATGACATATTTTGCTTATACATACATGTCATATAAATAAAAGCACCATATGATAAATATTTTTATAAATATACTTTACACATTACATTGATTGACATGCATGCTTAATATATATATATATATATATATATATATATATATATATATATATTTATATAGTATAGTACGGCAGTTTGGTTATGCCATAGTTAGAATAAATGGTTCTGGTTGTTTATTGGTTTCATTCCCAAAAATATATCATTTTATTTTCAAATTCATCTTTAAAAAGATGGTATCAACTGTAATATAAATACTATTTCTTCTGGGAAGTACAACACTAAGATCATATGGTAGATAATATATAACAAAAAGTATATTATATTTTTGTGCATGACATTAAGGGTGTAGATGGATTTACATGGACACAGAACAAAGAAGTTTATTATAATTATGTCATGTAGTCAGTAATTTCAGATTAATATGAGTTATGATAATAGAATAATACTAATGCTCTCAGAAAATCTTGCTTAATATAAGTTTTACATTTTTTTACAAGCTTTTGATATTTTGAATAGATTTGTTAAACTAATGGTTTATTTGATCAATAAACACTGAAAACAATAGAAATTATAATATGTTTCTGGCAAGGAGATAAGCAACGCAGGTTGAGTGAAAAAACCAGAACAACAGTTGACGGGTTTACTCAAAAGGATTTTATGATTACACAGGATTATTACTTAATTCTCACAGTAAAATCATTTGCTTACATTCTCCTTTTATCCGCCGATCTCGCCTCCGCCAGGAAAGTGGTGTTGGATTAAAATCGCAATGCACAAATTAATGTACTGACTCTGAATCTATTACTTTTACATTGACGCATTTCATTTGGACATTGCTGTTAGAGACATTGAATACCTTATTGAATATCATATTATTATTTTTTTAATAAATACTGAAATAATAAATAATAATGTCAAATAATCCAAAAATAATAGTTTAATAAATAATAAAATTTAATGTAAAAATAATCCTGAAATAATGGTTAAATACATAAATAATAAAAATGAATGTAAAATAATCCTAAAATAATAGTTAAATAAATATATACTTAAGAAAATTATAATATTTCTTGATTTCACATTTCTTCATTTTACATTTTAATTCAAATTTGCATTTATGAACGTTTGTGTATATTTATTTAATTTTTCCTAAAATAGCCTTCCATATTTAAGTGCTGATATATCCACACCTCTCTACCCAGAGACAGACGAGACTCATCCGTAGTCTCTTGCTGTCCAGGACGAGGTTAGCACAAAGACTGTTAGCTGTTAGCTTAGCGCCTTTAAATGAAAATGTGTGTGTTTGTCTGATCCGTTCAGCCGGCAGACGGAGAGCTGACCCACATTACACTTCATCACCCTGCAAATCACAGAAACACAATCTGTCTTAACCCCCTGCACCTCTACAGCCATAATACCCTTTATCCATCCATCCATGCATCCATCCATCCATCCATCCATCCATAATAGCCCTCTCCCTCTCTCTATGTAAAGTCATTTTTGTGTCCCTCTCTCTCTGTTTCCTCTCTTTTCCTGCCATCCATCTCTCTCTGTCCACTGAGTCATTCAAATCAGATTAATGCCGACATATGCTGCCACCATTAAGACCACCTACTGGGGTCCACACACACACACACACACACACACACAGCAGTGACGGGAATCTTTAACAAGATGAAAACTCCATCTCAGTCACACACAGTCACATCCTGCAGTGTCTTTACTAGGGCTGGGCGTTTAGAAGAAACCTCCCAACTCAAGCATCTATAACATGAACGATCAATTAATCGATTAATTGTTATGTTTTTTAAACTTACTCCAATATGTATAAAAACATGCAAATAAAAGATATGTATAGAGTACTATGCAAAAGCTTGTTTTGATATCAGACGCTTTTATTTTGAAAGAACGAAAAAAAATTGTAAAAACTAACTCAAATAAAAGAAGATTTTTAAAATATGTCATTAATACTACTACTACTACTACTACTACTACTACTACTACTACTAATACTAATACTAATAATATAAATTGTAGAAAGGAGGCATTAAATGCATTATTTGCTTGCCATTTTTGCCAATTTTACTCATTGCATAATTAATTGCATAAAAGTGTCTAATATTTCTCAGAATTTATTTGATTCCTCTGACCCAGCTTCGTCTGTTTCCTGTACTTTTTATAGCTCTTAAAGAGCCCCCATCTGCTCCACATAAATCTGGTTCTCCTTCAGTCCAGTTCAGGTTGAGCTTCAGCCGAGACGTTCAGGCTGCAGAAGAAGAACCTCACTGAGTTCAGCTCCGACTCATCAGCTATGAGTTTCAGGTGTGTGTGTGTGTGTCCATCGGAGACTCCGTCTGGTTCAGGCCAGTTTTCTTGCCGTAAGCGGTTAAACTCTGTTCTGTCCCTGGATGCTCCGGTGGCTCCATCACTCACTCTCCATCCAGACTCCTTCCAGACACTCTGAACCGTGTTTTAACATTCATTGCAACATCCTGAAGTTTCCAAAAGATCCCCAACAGGTCAGAAATGTACAGTGGAACAAGGCATGGAAAACTTTTACATTTAAACTGGTGCTGGAGCATTCAGGAGCATGATCAAGGCTCCCAATCATCAGATTTGAAAGAAATTACTTTTTATTTATTATTTTTTTTACATATTTAATGTAAAAAGTAGCATAATGTACTTAAACTTAATGGAAAATATCATCAAGAGGACAGTAGATTTAAAAATACTTTTAATACATGTTAAACTGAGAGATTTTTTAATATTTAGTTTGTTTTTGCTGTTATAAATGGAGTGGACAACATTTTAGAAACACTAATAAGTGACATTGGCCATCAGACATCAGACATCGCCACATGGATGAAGGCACATCACCTCCAGCTGAACCTCTCAAAAACTGAACTGCTGGTCCTCCCTGCTAAACCTACAATACACCACGACATCAACATCAAAATTGACTCCCTGTGTTGAGAAACTTAGGGCTGATGATTGATGACCAGCTCACCTTTTCCAGTCACGTCGCCGCAGTTGCCCGGTCTTGCCGCTTTGCACTTGTTTACAAATCTGAAAAAATCAGACCTCACCTAACTCAACATGCTACTCAACTCCTGACACAAGCTGTCGTTATCTCAACACTCGACTACTGTAATGCCCTCCTGACGGGCCTGCCAGCCTGCACAGTGAAACCGAAAATAAATTATCCTGAATCCTGAAAGCCAAAAAGGTCACATTGCACACCACTGCTCATCCAGCTCCACTGGCTACCTGTTGCAGTCCGCATCAAATTCAAATCTCTAATGCTCGCATACAAAGTTGTCTCCGGTCAAGGTGGCCATTTCCTTCACATCAAAAAGGAGGACACTTTGCATACACGGGACAAGCAAGCAGAAATTAGTTTGGTTTGATCCGGTTTTAAGCAGAGTTGTACTCCGATTAGCTCGATGCTTGTCAGTGCTAGCATGTCTCTGATAGCTGCTTTGCCTTTGCTGCTGACATCTACATCGCTTCCACATAATGTACAAAAAAAATGAAGCTCCCTCTTACTTTTTGTAACAAACCCATGTTCTCTTGCCCATTCCGGGTTAAAGGAGGTCTTTCATTTGGCATTTTCAGACTTTTAGTCACTGAGAGCTTGATGGCTCATTTAAATATTCAAATTAGCCATGTAACCAATGAAAGCCAATAAGTATTAAACTAACAAGGTAACGTGTCAAAAGGCGGACCTTTTTTGTAAAAGGAGGACAAATGAAGCCGGACATATGGCCACCCTATCTCCGGTACTGCACCCACCTGATTCAGGCATATGCTACCTCATGACCGCTGCACAGGAGAGGCCGGAAACATGACCATACTTCAATGTTTGGAAATTAATTTCCCCCCCAATATTCATGTTACTTGTGGACACTTGGAAAAGTTACCTGTTTATTCAAATTTTTAAAAAATAACTGTGTTACTCTGCACAAAATACATGTTTGAGTTGTCCAAACCTACCCCTATTTAGATTTTATATATTGCAGTTAAATACAAGGACACAGTGAGTAAAGAGCAAAAAACTCCCTGAAACTGCTTATTGGGGTTCAGAGAATTTAAGGCTGAATGTTGTTATTATCATCTTTACTATTATTACTATTATTATTAACAATATAATGACATCTGGTTGCACAGATGAAGTTAACCATCAACAAAATCACATAAAGTCAAGTATAGGGGGACTGAGATAGCTGCATTCCATGTACATTTTCAGTTAAAAGGGTTTGTAAGGCTTAAAAAACAAACTTTCATCTAATACTTCTTGATGTTGTAGTTTTTTTGTTTTGTTGTCGCATTATTTCAGCATCCAGATATTTAGGCAGTATTAGTATTGAATGAAAGCCATAATTTTGTTATTGAGACAACACCAAAGTATAATATCCTGCATAAATGTTCTTCAGCTGCAGACAAACGAAAATGTCGTGTTTACTGGAGACACTCATCACACTTACTGGGAAATGGGGCGTCCAATGATCTGATGCTTCATACAAGTGTGTTTTATTTTCTTTATTGCGCGTGTGTGTGTGTGTGTGTGTGAGCGCTGCCATGTTTCTGTTATTGACTCAATCAATCACACAGCAGCATAATAACAGCAGTACTGTGTGTAAGCTCTCCTCTCGTCTGTTCAAACCTGCTCAAGTGGTGATTGACTTTAATTACTAACAGTGATGTGAGGAGCACAATAATATTCCCTCAGTCCCTCCGCTACTGCTACTGCTGCTTCTTCTTCTCCCATCATGCATTTATATAACTGTGTGTGTGTGTGTGTGTGTGTGTGTGTGGAGGACAGTGATGTAACATAAAACACAAGTTAGAAGAATAAGAATCGTATACGATGAGCTCAGCAGATGAAGGGTTAACATCTGACTTCACTCTCCATCAATCTTCTGTATTGATCGTGTGTGTGTGCCAGGTTTGTTATAATAATGTGTGTGAGTATGTGTGTGTGTGTGTGAGCGAGAGAGAGAAAGAGGGGGGTAATGAAGTAATATCTGTGTTCAGTGAGTTAATATAATTGTTGTTTTATGGAGTTTGACTTCACTTAATTGCTTTAGATTCTGTGCAATGTGATAATTTCCTCTTTGTTTATGTGTGTTTTTTTTTTTTTGAGCTGCAAGCTGCCGACTTAATTCTGACTGTAACGTTCAGATCCACATGTTTATTCAGTAGTATGATGGCAGAACAGTGGTACAAATGACACAGATGTCTCATACAGACAGACATACACAGTGTACAATAGTCACGGTATGGTGGCCCAGATGTGCCAATCTGTGGAGCATATTGTTGACATGCAACTGCGAAATGTGAAGGCAGTAGCAGTTTGTGGGCTTTTATAGGAAACAATCAGTAAAGAGCATCAAAATCAGGGTTTGATTGCATGTAAATCTTTAGTGTTTTCACTGAAATACAAAAAAAAGATTATTTTAGCTTTAAACACAAAAGCCTGGACTACTAAGAAGGCGTTAAATAGTCTTGTCAGGATAATTAGAATCTGGAATTATTGAGCCTGGTCTCACCTCAACATAGACAATATGGGGTGTTTGTACAGGCAGCAAAATACAACTCATGAGTTTTAGACCTTCCTGTTTGAATGGTGGATGTCACAGGTCGATGGGTCGAACAAACGGCGGACTTTCACCAGGAGACACAAGACACAAAAAAGATGAGACCATTCAGACCAATAGAGACGAAACATTACCCCAAAAAAGACGAAAAATCACCACAAAAAAAAAGAATTCAAATGACCGAAAAAGGCACAGAATGACCAGACAAGGCACAAAAATTACCCCCCCAACATACATATCCAAAAGAGACACAAAGTTACCCCAAAAAAGATGTAAAGTAAACTATTTTTTATGAACTTATGTAACTTTCGTGGCTCGCGTTTTCTGAATCACATTTATACGTAACTTGCGGTAGTCACGTCACTCTTGTAACTACTTCACTTCCAGCATTTATTTATTATTTGAACTGTCTTTGAGAACATCTAATCAGAAAGTTTTTGCCCTAAACCTAGGTCAGTGGTTTTGTAGCCTAAATTCACATTAACTGCAGCCTTTTTTACAACCGAATACCGAACGTGTTTGTATAATACTGTGTGTGCTATTTTTAGATACGAGTTGTTATGATTGACAAACTGTTGTTTTAGGTTGGGGATCATGTTGCATTTTTACTACTTAATATGCTGTTATATTAACAACTAAAAAAGTCTAATCACTATAAATTAATCACGTTTTTAATCTTAAATTTCTCTGTAGTACGTAAGTAAAGTACACGTACCTCTACCTGAGCGAAGTCCAGCTGTTGTACTCAAAAGCTACTGTGTTGTGTGGTAGAAGCTCTTAAAGTTAATTTATAAGTGCAGTAGTAACAACTGGTCAAAACCACTCATGTCATATTAAGGTATAGCATTAATAATGAATTATCATAATGCATTCGTACCTTAAGCTGCAGAGGATACGGTGCAGAGAGTAAATGACACCAGTCAGTAGTCTTACTGAAGGAACATTTCAGTCTGAATTGAAATATAAAGTAACTGAAAGTGTTTACGTGACACATTTTTATCCTTTAAAAGGCTTATTGTGCCGTTTTTAAAGCCCCGCTACTGTGATAGAGAGATTTTATCCTGAATGAGCTCTGACTTTGATTATCATCTCTGTAAAGTGTTGATATTTATATCAGACAGTCGACATGAAAACAGATGAACGGCTCTCATGAAGGCAACTGCTGCAGTGGACAGAGCGTGTGTGCGTGCATGTGTGTGTGTGTGTGTGTGTGTGTGTGTTAAAAGCAGCTGTTAGCTTGCACGTCGTCGCATGTTGGGAGGCTCAGTAATCAGTTTGTGTTAGCGATGTTGCTCATTAAATATGCATGCAGCCGTGGCGACGCAGCATCTTTAATTAAACAAGAATAATCCGCTGTTATTCCAGCATGAATTCTTCATGATCGTTCCAATGCCAATTAACACCGTGCGTCACACGCGCAGACCCCAATGAGTCGCAGGTTGATGTGTGAGGTTCCCCTGCAGTAATTCTTTATATTTTATCATCACCCTACTGTGTGTGTGTGTGTGTGTGTGTGTGTGTGTGTGTGTGTGTGACGAGGCAGCAGCTGCAGCTTGACTTTGTCAGCTGGTAACATCTCAACACCTTTCTGCCTTTACACCTCTTAGCTTTTACACCTGTACATAGTGATGAGCTGTCAGGGCTAGATATCAGATTCATCTCTCTGAAAAGAGACTTTTAAAAAGTAACTCCATGGAACAGAGAAGTTTGGTGCTCCAAAGGATGATCCTGCACATTTCAGCTGTTGGTCTCGAAATAAAGTTGTTCTTTATGTCTCAAGTGTCAGTTTTGAACTCTTTAGACCTTTTTTCTTTCTCTGTGCACCTTTTGAAACAGATGAAGCTGTGCTAGATGTCTTTATTTTGCTTATATAATTGAAAGTAAACACAGCTGGAGTCCAGGTGGCCAAGCGATGCTGGAGTCCAAAGAAAAAATCGGTGAAATGCAATTTATAAGTTACAATATGATAAATGAAAGTCTTATTTTAAGTTAGTGGATAGGAGTTAGATAATTATTCTTTTTAACCTGCACATCACCTTTTGATAACCTCCTCCTCATTCTTCTTCTAAATATAAAGAACTTGTCCTCCTCCTTAACTCTCTGGAGTCCATGAAAGCACTTTATTTCCTTTAATGTAAAGCGCATTACAAATAAAATGTATTATTTATTATTCTTATTCAAGCACCTGCACACTTCTTCATGACGTGACGACATAAAACAAAAGAACATTGAGTCTTGCCATCAGCTTCCCTCAAAAGTTCTGACTTGAAATTCCATTTTTTAATTATTTTTGATGATATTCAGCCAAGTAAAACCGGAGATGTTGTCAAATATATTTAGTATAAAATACTGAACTAGAGAGTATCCTCATTTTACCTGGTATATGTTATATATGCAACCTGTATTCATATTTGCAATATTTAAATTTCTGTGTTTGAAACATAATTTTCAAGATCAGATTTTATGTTTCCTTAGTTTCTTTTCAAAATTTTGATAAGTCAAAGTTAAAAATTAATTATCAGGACATATAGGTGAGGTTGTGCTGAAAACACTGATACCAACATGGCATGGTAAAGATTTTTAACAGATTTTTAACGGACATAATAGCTGAAGATTTCAGAGGGTTAACGTGTTCACAACCCAATTATGTTTCAAACCCACTCAAAAACATATTGTTGTGGTTCTACTCTGGATGCACTAACAAATAATTAGAAAAGAGAAAAAGATTATAATTAGGGCTGTTAATCGATTAAAATGTTTAATTGTGATTAATCGCATGATTGTCTATAGTTAACTCGCAACTAATCGCGAATTAATAGCCCTTTTTTATCTGTTCTGATAAGTATCTGTTAGGATACTTAACAAGGGAGTGGACACATACTGCTTTATGCAAATGTATGTTTATTATTATTGCAACAATCCAAAAGAATGGCAGATACTGTCCAGGATAACCTCAAAGGTTTTGCTTGCTCAAAAAATATGCTAAAATGATAACATGGCAAACTGAGGCTTAACAAGAAACAACTGCTGAATATAACATGACACCATGTAGTGTACACTCAACATCCTGTTTTAAACAGCTCAACACAAAATGATTGACCTCATCATCACAACAACAGACACATTGTACAACAGGTACACTGGTCAGTTCAATAAGATTCTTCACACTAAAAGTATAATCTCACACCGTGTAACTGTCTAACTTCACATGGGGACAATAAAATATTACAAAAACATTCTCTTCTACAAAGTGAGGTCAAAACAGGGTGATACAAAAAAATACATTAAAAAACAAACAATAAATGAAGTGCACATGTACTGTGAGGAGTGACTGTGGTATCTGAGACTGGACGTCTCTGTGGTAACTCACAAAACAATGAGTTTTTCAATTGTTTTCATCATCAAAGTAAAAGTAGTGTAAATGCTTTAAAACATATATATATATATATATATATATATATATATAATTTTTTGACTAAACAAACCTCCAGAAAACAGTTGGTCAAAGTAGAACATTTACTTTATACACACTTTTAACACATTTTTTGTATTATTACATTATTATTGTATTATTACAATATGACAAATTGTTTAAAATATGTGGCTTCTCTGCGGTCCACTTCAGATGATGTGGGGCACTGGAATATAGACAATCAATAAAAAAAATTGTACATTGAGGTGGAGTAATCATAGTCATAATCATAGATCTGTGTTGTGTCCATTGGTAGTTAGTGAGTTGTGATCCATGGCTGCAAGTTTTTATTCCAACTAAACAGAACCATACTGAACTCGACTCGTTCAGTCCCCTGACCTGTCTTCACTCTCCTCCTGCTTGGTTGGAACAAAAACCGTTGGATCAATTTCCAGTTTTGCTGGTCAGAGATGGTGCACAGCTTTAAGTGGTTAGATTTTATTACAAACATATGAAACGGCATTTGTCACATTCTGGTAAATTAAAAAGTCAATATCAGCGACTTGTGTTGCATCACAGGGCTAAATCCAATTCGTTTTTTTCATCAGTCGCTGTCAAGTTCTCAGGGGATATTACTTTACTTCTGCCCAAACTTAATTTAACTGGGGGCGGCTGGAGGCAGTATCAAAATGACCAAAAAAGATACAAAATTACTAAAAAAAGACACAAAATGACCCCAAAAAGACACAAAATGACCAAAAAAGACACACAATTACAGAAAAAAACTAAATTACTTTAAAAAAAGACACAAAATGATTAAAAAAGACACAGAATTACCAAAAAGGACACAAAATTATAAAAAAAAGACACAAAATTTAAAAAAAAGACACAAAATTACTAAAAATGACACAAAATGATTACAAAAAGACACAAAATAACTAAAAAAGACACAAAATTATAAAAAAAGACACAAAATTACTAAAAAAAAGACACAAAATGACCCCAAAAAGACACAAAATGACCAAAAAAGACACACAATTACAGAAAAAAACTAAATTACTTAAAAAAGACACAAAATGATTAAAGAAGACACAAAATGATTAAAAAAGACACAGAATTACCAAAAAAGATACAGAATTACAAAAAAAGACACAAAATTATAAAAAAAGACACAAAATGATTAAAAAAGACACAAAATGATTAAAAAAGACACAGAATTACCAAAAAGGACACAGAATTACCAAAAAAGACACAAAATTATAAAAAAAAGACACAAAATGACCCCAAAAAGACACAAAATTATTAAAAAAAAGGCACAAAATTACTAAAAATGACACAAAATTATTACAAAAAGACACAAAATTACCAAAAATACACAGAATTACAAAAAAGACACAAAATTACCAAAAAAAGGCACAAAATTATAAAAAAAACCACAAAATTACCAAAAAAAGTAATTAAAGGGACCTTCCACACAACACGTTAAAGTGCCATTCATATAAAACTCACATTAAACTTTCATATCAAGGTGGGGGCCACAAAATATCGTCAAGAGGGCCGCAATTGGGCCGCGAGTTTGAGACCCATGATCTACAGGGATAAACGCAATCACCTTAAACAGTTTCTTCTTTATTCAGTGGGGGAGAATGATGTCATCTGTGATAGATGATCTCCTCTCGCTCTATTGCACAACCTCTGCAGCTAACACAGAGAATGAGATGTTATAAAGTAATGTTAGAGGACGCGGTGCGATATGACTACATGATTAATATAATATTATGTTTGTTTATAAACAAACTTACAGAGCCACTTGTGTCTGACAGGTTGAGCGTGATTTATTGGAGAACGATGCTTGTTTGCGAAAACATTTATGTGCATTTTGAGTTTTTTTTGTCAGAATTTCCCTCCGAAAAAACGTTTCTTGTCGGCTCGTAAACCAGCACAGAGGTGCATTAGCGCCACCAAGTGGTCTGGAGTGGATACGCTCTTCTTCAAAGGGCTGCTGAGTTAAGTGCGACACATAGTGATCTGCTACTTGGGTCTGATCTGGTGTTTGACTTTATTATCCAACCGTTTAGAAATGTTCGTAATATTTTAGACCGGTTTTAAGTGGGTATAAAAACAACAACTAGAGTCTGTTTCACGCTGGGTTAAAGGTCGACTTATTTTAATAATATTCTGCTTATTTCCTCCTGCAGTGTTTACTAATTGACGGATAATTCTTCTTCCTCCTGCCAGCTGTTTGAGCCAGTTTTAGTTTTATCTCTGCGAGGCGTCAACTCCCAAGTTCGTAGCTCCAGAGCTGAAATTGGACTTATTATTGGACTTATGCACAGCTATTAATTAGAGCTCCTTTCTTTAATTTCTATAATTATTTCCCACCTGCGGCTCTTGTGTGAGCCCCAGCTGTCTGCGGAGGAGAGCGTCTCAGTGAAAAGACCTTTTCCCGCTTTTGACGAGTCGAAATATCCGATGTGAGAAAAGAGCAGGTGTCACTAATAACACTAATGATCGCTCCCTTCCATTTAGACAACACCATGGATCAGAGACATCACATTCACTTTATTTTACTTCAAAGAATAAAAGATTTAAGGGGACAAAAAGATAAAATGATATTAATTTCCTCTCATATCTTCTTTATTCACCTGCTGTCCTCACCATTACCTGCTCCGACTGTGCCAAATGATTGACTCCCTCTGCTCTGCTGTTTATCCACTCTAATCTGCCGGGCCTGCTGAATCAATGTTAATGTGTTTTATGAAATGTTAACTCGCTACCAGCGCTGCTCTTCCTGATTAAATATTGACAGAAGAGCATGATGCTTTTGGTGGCTTTCTCAATAAAATGATCTCACCTGAGCTGTGTACCTGGTCAACAGTTATAATAATGTCAGTAATCAGGCTTTTTTCTCCATCCACTGTATGTCTAACTAAAAGGTTGTGTTCTGTTTTACTGCATTCTTATATCTTAAACTTGAAAAAATGTGTTTCTTTTACCTTTTGGTGGCAGCAAAAAGTCCTGAACACATCTTTTTAGTTGATATTTTGTATTCCTATTATATTGTATGATATATTAAGCCATTCTCTCCAATCTGCGTACAAATAACACAGCCTTCAGAAGTGAGAAAACACACTTTACAACAACTCCACAGCTGTGTGATTTACACGGTTTTAACTAGGACAGCAACAACTAATGGATTAGAAAAATATTTTCTAATAAGTTGATTCGTTGGGTCTGTATTTTGATGCATGGCTTCATACAGGTACGTTAGCTCCAGTGTCTCTGAATCCTCATTTCCGCTAATTAGCGTGAGCTAAATGTGCCATCTCTGGCATTACAGGTTCATTCAAGCAATCGTGGTGAAAATAAATTATTTATGTCTTCTCTCCATTATGTGATGGCTCAGAGTAACGTAATCGGGCCTCTGATAAGCCAACGTTGACACTAAAAAAAGTCCAGCTAAAGGGAGAGAAACGGAGAGAAAACAAACCTAAACTAATTTTTTGCAACTTAAAACAGACACAGCCCAACCTCTTCAATCAGTATACAAATGACACATATTTAGATGTTCAATGCATGCGGCAAAGTCAAATTCTGCGTGCATATGATACGCCGATCCTTCCCCGAGTTTATGTTAGGAGTTAGTGGCGCCCTCTAATGGCCGTAGTAACTGTGAATGATGGCGAGGTGGAGTATAAAGCACAAAAGTTTCTGTTTGTGTGGGAGGGAGGGGAGGTGGATGGGTCAAACAAACCCAGAACGACGTTGGTGTCCTTAGAGAAATTCTTTTGGAACACAAATTCAAGCAAACTGTAGCTTTTTATTACAACAGTGAACCTTCTGGTGTCCTGCAGTCGGTAGGATCGCTACTTTTAAAGACACTCCTGTGCAGGCAAAGTTGGATTTTTGTGGCTGCATTGCACGTAATCTGAAAGTGTGTGGTTTGTATGCACATTGGTTAGACCGGGTTGGATATATAGACATGAGCAGGATAATTTTGTCTCCTGTTTGTTTACTTAATAACGTCACCAACACTTTAGCTATGAGATCTGACAAACAGGTTTTACCGACTGTTATAAGACCTGGTTGCAGCGCCTGAGCATGTTTTCACAGCGAACAGAGATAAAACAGAATTTCAGCTCTTTTCCTCTGATTATTGAGGAGATTTTCATATTTATCCATATGTGACTATTCTTAAGAATCCGTTCTTTGAAAGGCTGTACTTGCATTTAATCCTATTATATTATCATCATATCAGCGACATAAATTGATTATAAAATTACAATAATATCGCAATGATTTCGGGGACAATATGTTATCTAGCAAAAATAGTTATTGTGATACTCACATAGTCTGTGCTTCCTACAGTGTTGCACTTTGCATGTTCTATTTAAATTTCAACTGAGGGTGCAAAAGTATTAAACTGAGGATGCACTGCATGCTTTTGCACCCTTGTGGAACCAAGCCTGGGTGCTGCAGCCGTGTGGGAGTGACGCTGATTCATGCACATACAGACCTCACATCCCCCTGACTGTCTGTCTGCTGCTGAGCATGTAGTGAACAGGGGCACTTTTTCAGCTTTTTCTCTCTAAATGCTGCTATGAAAGCGGTAAGCGTGAACCAGTAGAGTAGAGTTGAAACTCATAATAAAGCTCAGTAAAAGTGAGGGAAGCTGAAGAGTCAGCTGATCATTGTAGCTATGAGCGACCCTTGTCTCCTTCCCAGGAAGCATTTACTTTTCTACCTTCCTTTCTTTCTCAATTTGATGCTTCCCATCTTCCTAATAAAGAAATGATCCACACTTTCCTCTGTCTTGTTCCCTTCCTTGGGTGTTTTCTCCATCTTTTTTTTCTTTCTTTTCTTTTGCTTCCTAACTAGGAGATTTCATCCGCACTAGGGGTGTGCCATATCGTATCGTTCACGATAATATTGTTTTGTTTTTTTTTACGGTTAAAAAAAATGCATATCATGATATTGGCAACGTTCCTACTTCTTGATGTAGTGGCGTAAGGCCAACAATTAAAGTTGTTTTAATCACAAAGCTACTTACTCCCTGTCACACATGTTAGATTTTTAATTATTTATGGAGACAAAAAAAAAAATCATATTTTCTATATCTTTTTAAGTATTTCCTAATATCGTCAAGAATATCGTCATCGCAAAAATAGCCTGAAATATCGTGATATTCTTTCAGGGCCATATCGCCCAGCCCTAATCCGCACTTTCTTTTATAGGAAGTTTACTTTTCTTCCCCCGACCAGAACACTTTTTCTAGCTTGGAAGCATCTTTTTCTTGCATCTTTCTTCCCAACTAGGATGCTTCCTTGATCCTCTCTTCGAAACTATTTCCTTACTAGAATGCTTCCCGCTTCCTTGACACCTCATCAGGAAGCTGTAGCTGCAGCTGCTTTGCTAGCTACACAGGATGTTTCATTTATCCTTCCTTTCTTGGAAGCTTTCTTGTCTTTTGCTTCCTAACTAGGAGATTTCATTCTCACCTTTTCTTCGAAGGAAGCTTGCTTTTCTCCCCTACAAGGACACTTTTCCTAGCTTGGACGTATCACCCTACTTGCTGTTTCCGTGCACCTTTTTTCCACAACAAGATGTTTCATTTTCCCTTCTTCTCAGCTCATTATCATCTGTTTCAAACTGTTTCCTTCCTAGAACGCCAATCTCCTAACTAGGAGATTTCATTCACAATTTTTAGGAATCCTCCTTTTCTCCCTGACAAGGATGCTTTTAGCTTGGAAGCATCCTTGTACTTGCTTCTTCCTTGTACTTTTTTCCACCAAGGTTTTTCATTTTGTCTTCTTCTCAACAAGGATGCTTTGTTCAACCTCTCTTCCAAACTGTTTTCTTCCTTAACGCTTCCTCCTTCCTTAACACCTCATCAGGAAGCTGCAGCTGCTGCCTTGCTCCCTAACTAGGATGTTTCCAACTAGGAGATTTCATTCTCACCTTCTTTTAGATAGCTTAATTTTCTCCCAGACATCTTCTATTTGCTGCTTCTTTGCACCATTTCTTGAAATAGTATGTTTCATTTCGTCCTCTTCCCAACAAGGATGCTTCCTTCATCCTCTCCTCCAAACTGTTGTCCCAGAATGCTTCCTGCTTCCTTGACACCTCCTCAAGAAGCTGCAGCTGCAGCATTTCAACACATTTCACAGCAGTGTGTTTGTAGCATGTGCTATCTGGACGAGCAGAACAAGTGTCGTTGGTTCAATTCCCGCTGTGAGCTGCTCTCCTGCCTCCTCCTCTGACTGTGGTCTCCGTGCATCAGTGGGTAAGCGAGGGCTACTGTGAAGTGTGGAGAAAGAGAGCGGATGGAGGTGAAGATGTTGAGCGTCTGTTTAACATCACATTGACTGTTTGTAAAGTCGGTCCAGCGACAGCGGGAGAGACGATTGGTTTCGGTGCAGCAGTATTTTCCTCCCACATCTATGTGAAACGCTCCAACATTCTTCCTCTGCTCGAGTTCTGTGTGCCCTCTCGCCTGTGAAGCCGCCGTGTTTCTGTGAATCCCAGCATGTCCATTTGCAATGAGGGTCAGCTGTGAGGGAGGAGGATGAGAGGAGGGAGCAGCAGCGCTGTAATTTTGTAGTCTTCTTGAATGCATCTCGGGCTACAGTCCTGTTTTCTTCTCCTCCTGCTGAGCGAGGTTAGGAGCCGCAGCTTTAACCCCGCGTGGGAGGACGAGGAGAGGAAGCACAGCTAATTATTTACACTCAGAGGCGAGATGGAAGGAACATGCAGAGGAATGGGGCCGGGCGTTCCCCAGGCCCCGCCTCCTCAGCCACGGCCTAGAGGTCAAGACTGTAATGAGACTCGGAACGCGAGCTTCATCTGATGATCGGCATCCCTGCAGCTCAGCGCGCTCAGAGGTCAGAGGTCAAACACTGTAAATGTGAGGAGGTTTTTCTTGCCCACCCCGCTCGACACCGCCGCTCTCATTAGGACACCAGACAACAACCTCAGCACGCCCCGGAGCTAAAGGTTAGCTAACACAACCAAACTGCAGGGTCCCGCCCCCTAACCCGACCGTGTTTGAATTCTACCTTTAACAATATTTTTTAATTCTCTCTTAATTGAAAAAAGTTGGAGGAAGAAATCCTTTAAACCTAAACTTTTATTTTCTGTACGAGATGAAGAGAAACACCATGATACAGAAGAGTAAACAGCATGGCGCCAGGTCACATCGGCGAGATCGCTCACGTTGCATCTTGTGCCCTTTTTAAATGGGTTTAAGGAACAAAGGAGACACTCAACTAACATCTCAACTAACATGTAAGTGCTGTTTTGGAATATTTTTTTTATAAATATAATAAGTGAAAGGGCTACACGTTGGTGTAGTGGTTAGAACCTCACAGCAGCTCTTCTGTGTGGAGTTTGAATTAGGGCTGCACAATTAATCAAATTTTAATCGTAATCAAGATTTTAGCCGACACAATTAAATTAACCTGATCATCGGCGATTTTTCCATTTTAAAATGCGGCTCTCCTGCATATCTAAACAAGCACTTTCTACACCAGTAGTCCACCAACCACCAGGGGGCGAACGCATAGTTAAGGTTTCATGTAGCTGCCTAAATGAATAACGAGCGAGCGCTAAGTAGAATGTGAAGTAGTACTTAACGCCACAACAACACGCGCCATTTGTAAAAGCCGGCGAAGCAGTGTTGCCAACTTAGCAACTTAGTTGCTATATTTAGCGACTTTTCAGACGTCCTTAGCGACAATATTTCAAATAAAGCGACTGGCAAAAAATCCAGCGACTTTTCCTGCTGTTATTGGAGACTTGAAGTAAGAACGAGTCGAATCGGCACAGTCCTCCTGCAGCAGTCTTTCCCAGCTGCAGAGCCAGAGGGGATGTTAACCCCTTAGCGTCCAGTCTGCAAATTGCTAATAGGCTAACAGTTAGCTCTGTAGCAGTACAGTGTGTATGTGCTGCTGCTGCAGGAGGTGTTCACTTAGCGATCTCTGTTTGTTTACAACAAGCACCACACACTCTGTGTTCACACTAAAAACTGTTCCTATTGTTTGTTTAAAAGTAGTGCAATAAAAATACAGATGTTTTCCATAACATGATGAATAATCGTGATTAATAATCGTGATTACAATATTGATCAAAATAATCGTGATTACCATTTTGGCCATAATCGTGCAGCCCTAGTTTGAATGTTCCCCCCGTGTCAGCGTGGGTTCTCAACAGGTACTCCGGATTTGTACCACAGTCCAAAAACATGCACTTTGGTTTAATTGGTGACTCTAAATTGCCCGTAGGAGTGAATGAGAGCGTGATTGTCTGTGTCTATGTGTCTATGTCAGCCCTGTGATAGCCTGGAGACGTAAACTGGGATTGGCTCCAGCCCCCTGCGACCCGAGTGCGAATAAGTTATTAAGAATATAGAATAAATTAATGAATAATAATTGAAGCCAAATGCAACATGATCATGAAAGTCCAGCTATTTCTGTTTTTTGTACGCTTTGAATTAAATATCGTTCTGACTTTATCTCATCAAGAAGCCAAATACAAAACAAAACTTTTAATGTCAATGAGATTTACAGAAAAATGTCTAACCCTCATCTGTATATCACAGCAATACTTCACTCCCCAAATAGTCATCTGTTCAAAATTCATCACCCTGTGTTATATTGAAGTCTTGAGTAAAAGCTCCACTGTGCATGAAGAGTCCAAAAAGAGAGAAAGTTATTGATGAATTAACGGGTGACACAGTTTATATAGAAGTGTTTTAAATACAAGCAGTAATGTTTTAGTTAAATTCAAGTGTCTGGGAAGTATTGAGTAAACAGCTCAGTTATTCTGCAAGAGCTGTGAAGGTTCTTTTTAAAAAGATGTTTTGATAAAGTTTTGCAGTTGTTAAACGCGGCCTTCATTCATTTCAGCTTATCAAGGATTTTCTCTGTTTTAGGATCCTTCTTTTACCATCGAAGTAGTGAGTAAAACAAAGTTATCTTCAGAAACTGACACACAGATTATCATTCTGAGGGTGAAATATTCCTGTAATAAAACCATGACTCAAATGGGACTTTGTCTTAAAAGTGAAAAAAACAAGCAGAATGCCAATTCTTTTTTGACATATTCACATGAAGATTTGTTTTTTTTTGTAAATATACACATCCCAGCTTTTTTTTTTTAGGCTGGAAAAACAAAATAAATAATTCCTGGGTAAACAGTTCCTGGCTTTTGGCTCATTTTTGGCAGCATTAGATTATGTAATTTTTTATTTCAGTTTGGAGGCATGCCAGATGAACGCAGGCTGTTGAATCGTAGCACTAAAGTGCAACCGGAAAAACACAATATACAAATTGAGAGCATCAGCTCACATCAGTCTGTTTTCAATTTAAATTCCATGGAATATTTTACTAAACAAAGTACAGTGAACCCATGAGAACAATAACACTTGCATCTGGATATTGCAAAATCTCTGCTGTGCTCAGTTTTGTATTTTTGTGTTTGTAGAAATGGTGAGTGTGTTCTGCATATTCTGCATATGTTTGTGGTTGTAAAACTGTTGTAGCAGCGCTGCAGAGGAACTAGCTCATGTTAAAGCATCGTTTATACTTGAGCGACACACTGTGACTCCGGTCTCTGTACGCACTGAGCATGCAACGTAATATTACACCCAGATATGTTCAGGTATTCTGTAATTCAGATTACATCTTCCTTCATAATGGCTGAATTCTGATTTATTTATTATTTATCGGTGCACAGACTGATTTGGCGAGTGCAACTGAAGGTGCACACTCACATCAACAAAGTTGTTTTTATTCGAGCCCAACAGATATATCGGTCGACTGATATTATATCACTATCGGTGTATGTGCTGTCAGATATGTGCTGGTATTAAAACTTTTTTACACTATGAATAATGCAGAAAATGTAGCTTGACGTGATTTTAAAAATGGTGTAAGCTTTCAATTTTTTTCCTTTTTTATACAGTCAGCAATTGACTGAAATGGAACTGTAATTATGTTTATTTAGCTATTTATTTGATTCTTTATTTTTGAGTTCACATTCATATAATTGGCTGACCGTAATAGATTGTGTGTGTGCGTGTGTGCATGTGAGTCTAGGGCACATTTTGCTGACCGTTATATGTTATATTGTAAATATAAATATTATATAATATAAATATAATATTTTGTATGTGGCTTGTGCATGGCACAAAGGTGTGCATCCTCGATTTTGAAGATTTTCAAGTTCATTTTTCAAAATATCATTATTTACGTAGGACGTGTTGCAGCATTGCACTGTTTCTGATCTGACGCCTTTTAGGGGAGCTCCGCCCCATTGTGTGATAGGCCTACACCTGGTCAGTAACACAATTCACTCTGGATTTCCACCCTGACTCATCTAATCTGTAAATCTATTTAGTCTACCTATTTTTCGGAGTTTTAAAGTGCACTAAAAGGTTCGATTTTCCAATAATATTAAAATAGTTTCCAGCGAATATCAATGTTCAATGTATATGTGCTGGATGGTGTACGTACCTTATGAGAAGTAAGTGTTTTATGGAGTTGCAGACGTTGTAGTGTGGCATGTAATGTACAAATACATGCTTCCTACGGGCACTGCACTAGTATTATTTAATCATTTTTTTGGGTTTGAGAAAGTAGCTCTCTGGGTACATTTGCAGAGTGGTGAAGAATCCACATAAAAAGGTCTGTTTATATCAGTTATCGATGAATTTCACCATCTACTCAGTATCAGCATCTGTCTGTAAATTCCCATATCACCCTGTTAACCCTACAGGGAACCTTCACAGACTTTGTTTTGTCAGAGGAAGTGGAAAGAATTTTGTGCCATCATGTTGACTACAGAAGTCGTTCCGTGCCAATTAAAGTGCCTCATGTTACTCAATAATATACATATATTCATAAACATACAATTTACACACATATAATACTATTAATAGCATTTATTTATGTGATGTTTGTATAGTTTTGATCAAATCAGATGAACCAGAATAAAGAGACACCTGGCTGCTGCCTCCTACCTGCAAACTTCTCACATACATATATACATGCATACGTTTCTGTATTTCGGGCTTCTCCTGCACTCCCCTGTGTGGTGTCCAACATAAAAAACTATGGATTGTGGGTAGTCCCACAGGCGCGGTGTGCAGAGCTGCAGGAGTTCACAAAGTGGAGGCATGAAGGGCTGAAAAAGTTTGAGCGAGCCCTGCAGCGGTTTGTGCTTTCACAGTGGGACAGTCCTGAACCCGCTCACATGGATCTGTCAGTGTGTGTGATGGTGGACACTGGGACCAGACCTGCCTGATACATACACACACACACACACACACACACACAGTCACACACACACATGCTTCAGAGGAGTTGTTAAAAATGTGTGGAGACGTACCAACTGTCAAAGGAATACTGCAGGATGTTATGAAATCTATTTAGTGTTGACTACATGAGGAAAAATCAGTGTTTGCTGCTCATATAAAAATATACTTTTGCTTTTAAAAAAGTGTGCAGGCAGCAGGTGAGCAGTTCAACACCTCCTCTGTGAGGTTCACCATCTGAGTTTAGCACGTTAGCTTTTACTAATTAGCATGGAACACAAAGCAGAGACATTAACATAAATTTAATATTTTCAACATTTGTTGAGATATTTTAGTCAGGAACAAAGTGGTGGAATGTCAGACTGGTTGCATTTTAACTATATCACTAATTAATAAAGGAAAATGCATATTTATTCTTATGTTAATATACTTTCACCACCTTGTGATTGACCAGTTGTTACCACAGTGTTTTTATCTTGTAACTTTGACACATTCGTAGGTTGTTTTCAGTTATGAAATCATCTTTAGTCTGGCATCACCGGACTGATTCACAAATACTCTGGAACGTCTCTTAATTTTTGATTTCCAAGGTTGTATCGATGAGCTCAGACCAAAGTGCCTCTGAATGGACCTTCAACCAGTCAGAGCAACTGAATGGTGCCTGGTCCATTTTTGAGAAGGACAAACATGGAGGCCAGGTTACTTTCTCATCTTACAGCAAAACTGTCAGAAAAAAATAGGTTTCTAAAGACATTGCCTGAGTGGAAATCTGTCAGAAATGGAAAGAGACTGGATGCATCTGACAAAGCAAATAAAACATGAGATCAGCAGATTGAAATGGGTTCCTGGCTAGCTAATCGGAACAGTTTAGTTGCCTAAAAATGTCTTGTTCCACTCATCAGACTAAAAGATAGCATTTTTGCATTTCACTTACCAAGCTACCTACCCAGCTAACACTACCTGAAAACTCTGTGCCTCACTCTAGTCACCAAATATGACTAGTTCTGGCCCTAAAAAACATGTTTTTGATTGCCATACTGCCAAACTCTAGGCTTCAAAACAGAAGTCTATAAGCAGTCTATAGTCTGAATGCTTACAAATAAAGAAATGTAACATAAAATGAGATAATATATTAGGGCTGTGCGATATCTCGATATAGAAAATATATTGATATATTTTTAAATGTGATATGGAATTAGACCATATCGCATATATCAATTTAGCTCAAATTTGTGCTGTGATTCTTCCTCCAGGCAAGCTGTTTCATACAGTCATGGAAAAAAATATTAGTCCACTCTTGTTTTCTTCAATTTTTTGTTCATTGTAATGTATATAATATAATGATAACAACAAAAATAGCTCATAAGAGTTTAATTTAAGAGCTGGTATCTAGACATTTTCCATGGATTTCTTGAAAATGATTTTGGTTATTATCAAGAAAACCATGGAAATGTCTAGATACCAGCTCTTAAATTAAACTCTTATGAGCTATTTTTGTTGTAATCATTATATTTGTCCAAACAAATCCAAACAAAAAAAAAAAAATGAAGAAAAACAATGGTCTGATATTTTTTTCCATGGCTGTAAATAAATGCTACCCTTTCAAGGGTTTGTCATATTTAGTTATTTTTTAATGTTAGTTATTCTTTTTTCATATAAATGTATTTATTTGAGAAAAAGATTGACCTATTTCATTTCATATTCCATTTTTTTATTCAAATGTGCACTTTGATTTTAAGAAAAGGTACTCCTGTTTTTATACAGTATTTATGTTAACTTAAATAAATGGTTTCAATATAACTGCTTGTGACATGTCATATTTGGTTTTGACTTTGACTGAACATTTGCTCTCACTTTGTGATAAAAATATCGTGATATATATTGTATATCGATATTCAGCCTAAATATATCGGGATATGACTTTTGGTCCATATCGCCCAGCCCTATAATATATATCACAGTTTGATATGTTACAGGCCCTAAATAAAACCTTAACAGATTGTCTTAAAGCTTTCATTGATTCTGCGATCCCATTGATTCTTTTAATGAAAATTATCCTATAATTGATTGACAGATCAGAACACCTTTGAATGACACCTTCACCTTTTTGCAGGTTGAACAGTAACATTTTAGTAAACAAGTTGTGAGTTTTCAGATAAATCCTAAAGGAAAATTAAATGTGAGAGTTCAGTGAAGTCAGATTAAATAAATTAACATGTTGGTGGCGGGGAGAAAGGGGGGTCAACATCTGTCTGCCGGAGGATTACCAAAACTAATCCATAAATACTTGTTTGGATTATTCATCATATTACCATATTTACATTGATGCAGATGTTAACCTACATATTTCACATTAACGCATTAGCTTCTGTTAACGGCTGTTATTGGTGTTCATTTTTAGGTTATTTTTGTGGATACTAATTTGTTTTTGTTTACTGGAGAATTCTGTCACGTGCAGATTTGTTTCGATCATGAATAAATAACAGCTGTAAACACTTTTTACACTAAAGATATGTTTATCTGTCAGTGTGCACACATCTGTTCTGAATAACTTGACAACATGGTAATATTTGCAGTGCTGGATGAAATACTCAAATCCTTATTTACGTAAAAGAAGTAATACCACAGCGTATAAAGCCTCTGTGACAAATAAAAGTCCTGCATTCAAAACTATAAAAGCAGCAACAAAATATACTTACAGCACCAAAATTAAAAAGTATTATGTGCATATTATATTATTTATAATATATTATCTGGTCTGGAAACGTCAGGACTGATGTTCGGCCCACATTATTTGGGAATGTGAGAGTTTTACTGATCCAGTTTCAAACCTCTCGAACTGCTCACAGACTCTTCAGAGTTGCCTCAATAATCATCAGCATGTTTCATATCTAGGATTTGTTTTTTCTCACAGCGAAGCAGCGAGTTGTTGTACCCCGACAGTTTGTTAGCATCTGATTCCCTGTGAGATAATGTGAGGATGTGCTTTTCTTTCTCTGCCATGAAAAATCTTATCATGTAGTGATGCGCCAGTAGTTGCGTCTCCATCAATAAAATTTCTCTGCACATTTTTAAGATTTGCATGACAAAAAACTTGATGGAAACACCAAAATTCGATACAATTTATGAAAACGTGCGTAAAGTTTTTACGCTCGATTGAGGTGTTTTTGTCTATTTGTAAAAAATAGTTTATGCACTAAATGGATCCGAATAAGTTCTGACGTAGTGAACGTATAACTATCATGACTGATCAGCTGTTTCCTCTGACATGAAAGAACAATTAGAAAGTTGTCCAGTTTAATCTAATTCCTGAAGATTTCTCTCCATTTTCTCTCTTTTTGTTGTTGTTTTCTCTCTTCTTCTTCTCCTGTTTACTGACAAATTAGCCTATAGTGACACATTACACTGCCATCTGCTGGCAAAAGTACGTTACTGCAGCTTTGTTTATTTGCTCTAAACCAGCTGATGGAAACTGACTAATTTGAATATTCTTTAATGTCACATTTCAAAATTCGGCTTCAAAATTCACTTGAAACTGGAAACATGGCTAATGTTTTACAATCTTTTAGTGGGTGCATGTTTGAGATTATAGAGAACATTCGCCTAATGTTCGTGATGCAACCTGATTTCAAATTTCGTTAGGAAACTGCACACAAATATATTTCAACCATGAACTCTGAATTTATTTACCCTCAAATGGGAAAATTTGAGTTTCCAGTTCCAGAAAAGTTGATCTGAGTTAGTTCAAACAACTCAGAGTCGGTTCACTCTGAGTTATGTGCATACACCACGACTATAAAAAGGCAGCATTAATGGAGATATCACGATTCACCATGGCAACAGCTAAAACAAATCATTAAATTGTAAATCCTTGTGTGAACGTATGGTGAGTTAGAACACATTTTTAGATAAAAAAGCAATGCGGTTCGAGCTGCAAAGAAGAGAGAAGAATACGATTTAATTACAAAGTATAATATTAAAGGTGGAAACTGGCGAAACAGCATTGAACCTGAAATAGCATTGAACCTGAAATGGCATTGAACCTAAACTTTATTCATTTAGTTGTAATCCTGACGGCGAAAGATGGACGTGGATCAGCTGAAAATTAAATATAAGAACAAAGTTCAAACAGGAAGGACTGGGGTGTAATAGGCTCATGGCTTATTTCATTGTATTTATAATTGACTGATTTAAGTAAGTTATATAATTCACTGGCTATTTCAATGTGCAGTAGATGTGTCAGTGCCAGGGTCACTGTCCTTTTCACTCTGCAAACTATAGCTCTTCTGATATACTTGAATAGTGATATTTCTGTCAGAATCACTTAAAACGTGCCCAAAAATAAAGCGTTTGCACTAACCAGATCCTGTTAAAAACATTAAATTCTGCTCCTCAGTGACACTGTGAAGCCATGATTGATTCTGCTGAGACGAACGGTCACGTGACAAATATTCACTGAAAATCTGTTTACACAGAGCAGAGGGGAGAGGACAGGAGATGCTGGAAACATGACAGTACTTCAATATGTACAATACGTGGATAAAACTGTTTTTACAACCTTCATGACACTTGTGGGCACTTGGAGAAGTGTTTATATATAAATTCTGTTTTATTCCAATATTTTTTTCTAAAAATATCACAAATTTAGCTTGGGTTTTTTTCATTTTTTTTTAATGATTTCTGTCATTATAACTGTGTTTTTCTGCATGAGACATGTTGGAGTTGTTCCCACTTCTATCCATGATTGTGCTGATTCCACAGAGCTGCAGGACTTATAGATTTATATATATATATATTTTTTATATATTGCAGTGAAACACAAGGGCACAGTGAGTAAAATGTAAAGAGAGTAAAACATGTGAGATGGTTAAAAAAAGAGATCATGATGTTTGAAATCAGCAGAAATGTGACAATGATGGAGAGAAATCAGTGACAGAGAAAAAAACAAATGCCACATTGAGAATAAAGAGGTAGAAAGAGAAGAAGAATCCTCCTGTTTGCTCTTTGTTTGTCTATTCTTGGTTTCACAGGTTTCATGAAAAACAAGACAATTCTCTCTCCTCCGTCTGCACAAACTCTCAGCTAATTCTGTTCTTTCTGGCTCCACGTGTCGCCGATTATTGTTTGAGTTAATAAAGGAAATCTATTACAACGCTCGATCCGCCTGTTGACTCCATTCAAACATCGTGAGAGCCTAAGTAAAAGTCAGGTCTGTTTTCAAACAGTTTACTTTTAATTATCCAGCAAATGAAGACGGACGCATGTTGTCATTTAGCTCGTTACTGTTGTCATAACAAAGATGACATATTAAGTGACGAGACGCCGAACAATGTTTGTACAGGAAGTTACACACGGGCGATGACATCACAAAAGCAGATATTTAATTATTATCTCTTCCTAAAGGTGCTGATTGTCAGAGGACATGAGATAAAATAAATTAAATGTAGAAATCCTGAGATGTTCAAAACTAATATTATCTGCAGAGTTATAAAAAGCACCAGATATTAATAATAATACTAGTAGAGCTTTAAAAGGAATAAACTAATGTAGCTTGAGGAGGATTAGAGTATGTGGTTATTTTAAAATGTGCTTTGTACCCGAAACTAGTTCTGTTGAGTTCAGTGCGTATTAAATACTGAATATCTGAGGTTAAGTACTGATTGTTTTTTCTGTAGTGTTTTAATTACTTTTTATACAAAAGGAACTTTAAATAACTGACAAATGTAAAACAGTTTAACAAAGACAGAGTAAGTTTGTGGGTTATATTCTGAATATGTGAATCTTTTCATAATCTACCTGCTAGGGAACATTTACTGTAGAGTTACAAAGTTACACTTTATATAAATGTAAAGATTGAACTCTGAATCATCTACTTCAAATGAAAATCTTTATATTTTCTTCTCTTGTTCAAGGACTGAAGTAAAAGTCTTTGTTTTACCTTTCAGACTGAGGAATGTTTTTTTTGCTAATTATCTTTATGTAATGAAGAGAAGTGAAAGCAGAGAGCAGGTGGGAGGACATCCTTGATGACGGCGTTAAACCTGTTGTCCTTCCTGTAATCACAACAGTCAGGAGACAGTCGGAGCTTATTTTTCATGTGCACATTCAGCGAGATGTGTTCTGAAAGGAACGGCATGCAGAGAATTATGAAAACAGAAATAATGAAACTGAGTATTTCTCTTGATATACAAATATGTCAAGGTTAATACAGGAGAAAAAAAAGAGCTGAAAAGATTTAACCCCTGGTTTTTCACATTTGTTAACCTGATGTTGGCGGGAGAGGACAATAAAAGGGACCTAAATAATACGAGGATTCATCCTCTGAGGAGCACCAATATGTGCAGGAAACTTAATGGAAATCTGATTTGAATTTTACTTTAAGTATATAATAACCTTGCATATTTCTATTTAAATGTCTGACAAAACTTTAAATAACATTTTCTCATCTTTCAAATCATTGAATTAAAGAATCCTTTTATATTTCTGAGGTAATTATGCAATACATAGTTTCTTTGTTTGTAAAAGTGAAACTAAAGCCACGGAAGTTATGTAAAAAGTTCATCCACCATTTAAACTTAACACCGGTGTGAACCATTACGAGTACGTCAACAAGATGGAGCAGAGGAAAGTTCTGCTACCTGTACAAATGCCCTGTATTGTCGTTTTTTTTTTTTTTAAGTGAGGAGTTTTGTCCGGCTAATTTTGTTCAGCTTTCATTGTCATTTTCATTGATAGTAGCAGTATGACTGGGGATTTCCACCGGGCGCGGAAAGGCTCCGCCGCGGTTTTGCTCCGTCTTCTGCCCGGCATCAATTCACACCGGGCACGTTACGGCCGCGAAGCAGCAGCGTAGCGAGCCAGCTGTATACACACGAGATAACGCGATAAACCTAACACCTGGATTCCACTGGATGCGTAACGGCTGCAGATCCGTCGTCGGAGCCGTTAGCACCCATTATAATCAATGTGTGAGATTCCACCGACTGCAGATCCGCTGCGTAATGAGTCGGACGACGCATGGCCATCCGACAGCCCTCGCAACACTTGCGCAGAGCTTCTATTTTTGTCGGACGACGGAGCACGACGTATAAATTCAGCACAGAACAGATCGTTCAGGACAGGAAGTCGTGCACAGACACAAAATAAAACATCCGGTATATTTTCAAAATAAAGTACCTCGGGTTCACGGCGGATCGTATTTCATAACTTGAAGACCTGAAATCAACAGGTTAGAGGTTTACACTCGTCTTTTCACCCCACTGACACCGCTCACTCCGGTGCTTGTTGTAAACAAACAGAGATCACTAAGGCTTGTTAAAAAGAGGCTCTTGTTAGCGCTCATTAAGACGGAGTCGCTGGATTTGTCTCCAGTCATTAACGAGGAGATGTTGATTATCTTCCAGTTATATCAATTGATTAGGCGTGAATTCGCGAGATCTCGTGCGTCCTTGGGACTCTGCTGTCCGCAACAGCTCCGACACAGAGGGATCCGGTGTGTGTTGACGGACTGCGTAGATACGCAGCCGTTGCGGACGGACCCCTTTCGGAGTCGTTACGCCTGGATTCCACTGGATGCGTAACGGCTGCAGATCCGTCGTCGGAGCCGTTACGCACCCATTATAATCAATGTGTGAGATTCCACCGACTGCAGATCCGCTGCGTAATGAGTCCGACAACGCAGGGCCATCCGACAGCCCTCGCAACACTTGCGCAGAGCTTCTATTTTTGTCGGACGACGGAGCACTACGCATAAATTCAGCACAGAGGAGATCGTTCGGGACAGGAAGTCTTGCACAGACACAAAATAAAACCCCGGTATATTTTCAAAGTAAAATACCTCGGGTTCGCTAACGAGGTCGGCCGGCTCGTTAACAAGCCGGCCGACCTCGTTAGCGCTCGTTAAGACGGAGTCGCTGGATTTGTCTCCAGTCATTAACGAGGAGATGTTGATTATCTTCCAGTTATATCAATTGATTAGGCGTGAATTCGCGAGATCTCGTGCGTCCTCGGGACTCTGCTGTCCGCAACAGCTCCGACACAGACGGATCCGGTGGGTGTTGACGGACTGCGTAGATACGCAGCCGTTGCGGACAGACCCCTGTCGGAGTCGTTACGCATCCAGTGGAATCCCGGCGTGAACGTATGCGAGATCCCGCGATCGCGGTGCACCTGTTATGCACCTGGTGGAAATCAGGCTAAATAGTCAAATAGTGTTCTTTTTCTGTTTTTTTTTTTATTTTTAAATTTTTTAAAATGATTTTCTTTAAGAAATTGGGATTGAGGACAAACTGCAACCCCAACGTGTGCAAGATTTGTTGCTGATGAGCTAATATTTTCCATGAAAAGGTAAAATGTCTCAGTTTCAACATCTGATATGTTGTTAATGTTCTACTGGGAATAAAATATGGGTAAATGAGAGTTTTATTTACATTAAACACAGCGTCCCAACTTTTTTGGAATGGATGATGTATGAGTGAAATAGATTCCCTTTGTTTCTCAGGCAAAACTTAATCAGCCATAATCAGTGCAATTGTCTTTTGTGAATGGAAACCTTGAGAGGAGACAGATAATAGTTGCAAATGTGCAATTCATGCAAAACTTTTAAAATGCTACCGTAAGTGTAAGTGCTCTTTTGGTGTCTGATTATCCTTGGAAAGCCTGGATCTGTTTCTCAAACTGGACTTCCTGGATCATATTTTAACCTGCAGCAGCGGCGCCTCTTGCATCTTTTAACATCAGTGCTATTTTAAGGCCAAACGCCCGCAGTGGACGTCCGCTCTGATCGTGTGCTGCACAACAAAGAATCACTGTCAGACACTCTTAATGTGGTTTTTGGACCCGATAAATCCATGAATTAGTACAAAGAATTAAGATATACAGTCGAAGTATGAAACAATATAGACAGGTTTTAAGAGTGAATATGTGGATGCAGCCCCCCCTCTTCTCCACCTGTTTCTTCCTCCTCAGACAGGAGGTGCTGATGGAATCAAAGCAGCATCGATGTCGCCTTTGAAGTCGAGATGGAGAGATGAAAGGAGTTCTGACCTCTCCTCCCTCCATCACCTCCTCCCTCTCTCTCATATTCACTCTCCTCTTCCCTCATCACACCTTCAATTTTCCCCTCAGACAGGAGATCAGCATCATGTTTCATCCCCAAATAAGAGTCTGCGGCCCCGCCCCTCGTCAGACGGAGGTGGAAAATGCATTTAAAGGTCGAGTTCAACGTGATGGGAAACTCTCTGAGAGAGCTCGCAAACAGTCTGGAAACAAGCAGCAAAATAGTCCTGCAAACAGCTCGCATTTTACACGTAATGGTTAAATTCAGAGGCGGTGTGGCTGCACGGAAACGCACACAGTCACATCTTTTCTCGGCGCAACAAAAACTGATGCATACTTTCCCCCTTTTGTCTTAACAAACAAACTGTTTGGTGCAAATAAACCACCGGAACACTTCTACAGTTCTTTACTCACACAAGTCAAGTCATCTAAAAATTTGCATTGCAGTTTAATCTTTTCCAATTTAGTGCTGCAGCGAACGACTATTTTGATAATCGATTATCTGTTTGTTATTAAGTTTATAATTGGGTAGAAAGAAAATTGCTGAATGTTTTGAATTTCCAGCCTTTTATTGAAAACAAACATATTCTGCCTCTATTTGTACAACACACTTTCAAACATTTAAAGTTGCATGGAACTCAATACAGTGATTTTGATTTTGATAATAATTACTGATGAAAAAGTAAAGACACAGCCACTAAAATAAGAAATGAAATAAAATGGATGCTGTCCTGCACTGAGAATGTAATGGAAATATAGCTTTAATATACGTGACTAAAGGAAATTACATAGTTCAGTAAAAACATGATGCATGAAGTTAAGTGATGTTTGAATCACATGCTTCACTTTTGTTTTCACATGGGACACCAACGCTGTTCTCCTGGGTGAAAGTTTTGGGTTTGTTTGACCCATCCACCTTCCACACTAACTGACATTTTTCTGCTTTATGCTCCGCCTCGCTGTCACAGTTACTACGGCCACTAGAGGGCGCCACTAACTCCAAACATAAACACGGGGAAGGATCGGCATATCATATGCACATAGAATTTCATTTTGCAGTATGCATTGCACATCTAAATATGTGTTATTTGTACGCTGATTGAAGAGCTTGGGCTGTGTCTGTTTTAAGTGACAAAAAATTGAGTTGACGTTTGTTTTCTCTCCGTTTTGTGATTGATGTAGCTGGACTTTAATCAGAGTCAACGTTGGCTTATCAGAGGCCCGATTACGTTACTCTGCTGGAGAGAAAACAGACACAAATAATTTATTTTCACCACGATTTTTTCGAATGTACCTGTATTGCCAGAGATGGCACATTTAGCTCACGCTAATTAGCGGAAATGAGGATTCAGAGACACTAGAGCTAACGTACCTGTATGAAGCCATGCATCAAAATACAGACCCAACAAATCAATTCATTAGAAAATCTCCATGATGGAGGTGCAGCAGCTCGCAGGAGACAGAACATTAAGATGTAGATGTGTGTGCAGACACCAGCCTGGCTGCTGCATTAGTTCTGAAGTCTGTTTCCTGACCTGCACTGAGGAAGACTCTGCTCCATTAGACATGAAGATGTCCGTCTGTAATAGTTTGATTTTATTTGTTTTTTACCTCGCTGACAAACCAGATTAGCACCTGGAGGCCGAACTCTGAGCAGACCCCGCTCACAGCTCCCAAGGTGTGTGTGTTTTAGCACTGTTGGCGAGCGTGTTAGCGCTGTGTAGGCGGGACCTGTGTGGGTTGCAGGGCAGCGTCTCATTGGCTGCTGCCAGGTGTGTTTTCTGAGTGGCGGCTTTCTAATGAGCGCCTGTGGGAATCGGACTACAGACCTGTGCTCTAACACGGCCGCAGGCAGAGAGGCCTCCATCTCCCATCATGCCCCCCTCGCACCTCATCCAGCTGTGGCTCATGCTGCGTTTAAGGCATGTGGGAGAGATGGTAAAAGCTTGTTTCCTTGGAGTGAAACACCTCTCAGCTTATTGTGCAGACTATAAATACCACAGAACGACTGTTTGGCTCAGCTTTAGGACAATAGAGGCAACAGAAGGTACATTTCAGCTCACATCTGAGATGGAAAAACACAGTTTAGCTGCAGCTTCCGGACAATAAATTCTCCCAAAACACACACAGCAACTTGGCTTGCAGATGGTGCATACTCCAGAAAAAAATCAAAAACAAAAATAGCATTTTGGATTGTAAATACTTCCCACCACATTGGCTCAGCTTTAGGATTTAGGTTATTTATTGTAAATACTGCAGAGAATACTGCAGTTTGGCTCAAATTTAGAACAATCAATGCAAAAAGAAACATTTAATCTCACATTTTGATTGAAAATTCAAATCTCTCAGCTTTTAGTGCCATTTTTGATTTAATTTCTCTCTTTTTGTTCGTCCATCTCGCTCTACTCCAATAATTCTCCAGATTTCACTGAGACATGGAAAAGAGACGCTTTTTTCCTTCCCCGCTTAAGGACTGGACAAAAAGTTTTAGGCTCGTCTCGAGCACACAACTTTATTATATTTTTATGTGCATATTTCAATTTGCGTTGGCCGATTTTGTCAAGTGGCCCACTTTTTATTGCAAATGCTGCACAGCACTGTTCTTCTGGATAAATAAAGTTCTATATCTTTTATCAAAGAATATTGCAGCAGACATGATGTACGGTCACAAGCAGTAATCGGTACAGAAGTTGGGATGTGCCGAAGAGAAAATGTGGTAAAATTGCAGCTTTTCTGCAGAGCTGTTGGAGCTAAAAGCATGAGGGCGGTGCAGTCTGACTCAGATTCAATATTCACATCTAAAGGCCTTCACACACCCAGGGACACGAAAATGCAGAATAATTGCTACCAAATATTTCTTCCGGTGGTTCGACTGATAACATGCTTCATGTATGTCATACTCTATTCCCTGAATCTGTTTTATCAGGACTTTGTCGCCAAGAATATAAACTTTTTTTGCAACTTTTCAAGAGTTATTAGAATTAAAAACAGGCACCTGGTGGTCCTTGAGCAGGTTCTGCAGGTGAGCAACAGACAAATCTGCGAGCTTACGCTGTATTTGCTTTGGGAGATCCGTCTCTGAGTTGAACTCTATGTTGGAAATCTAAAATGAATCGAGTCGTTACAGACTTATGCACATTTGCGGTTTGGTTTGGCGATCTCAAGCTACAAACCAAAAAATTCCAGATTCAGCTGCACGATGTCACCACCACACACATCCTGAACCTGAACCTTAAAGCCAAGTCTGAACCCTCAAACAAGCCTTTGAAGAAGTGACGACTGGCCAAAATGTCTTCACTTTCCAAAAGTGTCCTCACTTTGCTGGTTAAAAACTTGTTTTGGTCCTCACTATGTAGGAAGTACAAGTAAACACAAACACATCAGTGTGTCCTGCTGTCAGTGCATCATGACATGTGGCCTCCTGACATCCCACTTGTTGATTCGTTGAGGTTATTACACACACACACACACACACACACACAAACACACAGTTTGTCACCTGATGCCTCAATCCAGCACACAGCGAGCTGTCTGTCATCCTGACAGCCATATTGTTAGAGATCGCCCTGAAACAAAATGGCTTCCAGAAACATTTGTGTGTGTTTTTTGTCAGTTGATCTGTTTTTTCCTGCAGCATCAGTCACAGTTAAAGGGACACTCTGTGGTTTAAATGTATAAAAGTTGAAATCAGATGACTGAAACCTGCCTGTCTTACTGTCAAATAGTCAATCGGAAAGCTTTAGGAGTGGTGCATTCGGGTTTTTTTAACCTTTGGCCATAGCTTCGTGTTTCCAGTCTTTTAGCTCAACTAATGTTACCTACTGCTATAAAACGTATTCTTTGAGGTTAGAGCAAAATAGTTCCTGGTTAGGCATTAAAAAAGACAGTTTAAACAGTAAAATGAATGCACATAAATGCCAGAAGTGGTTATGAAGACGACGTGAGAATCGGAAGTGGCGTTGTTGCATTGGTTATGTAAAAACATCACACAAGTTACATAACTTTTAAAAACATTGTTGACATTCATTCAGGATTCATGCTAAATCAATTGATACTCGTCTCCATCTTTGGAAAAATGCATGCCTTTATTTAGAAAAAGTCTAAATACTCTAATAACGATGGCATTGTGCATTGGCCCAACCCTGGTAAATTCTAAAATCATATTTCTCAAAATATATAATGATTCTTTTGGTTTATCTGTAAACAAGTATAATGTGTTGACACAATCTTTAGAAAAACAAATAAAACCATTGGAAAAACAAACCTAATAACCTAATAACTGTTTGTGCTACAAGACTCACACATCTTTTATTTACACTGACCAGAACAACAATAATGTAATATTCTGCAGCTGCAATGCAAAACCTTTTAGTTAAGTTAGTTAAACTTAGAGGCAAAAAAGGTACAGAAATATTTGATTTCCCCTTTATTATCTACTGAGGCTCCTTCAGTGTTGTTGTGATGGCTGTATTTGTATTTAATTGTATTTAATTGTTTATGTTAACTGTGTTTAAATGTTGTAACTTGTCACTTTTTATGCTGCTTTCTTGGCCAGGTCTCTCTTGGAAAAGAGATGTTTTAATCTCAACACACTTTTACCTGGTTAAATAAAGGAGATATATAACCTTTTGAAGTTAATACTAATTAAAATATTATTTTCTAATGTGCATCATTCTCTGCTATCTTTACCTGTCATGCCATATGCTCCTGCACAGTAATATCCTATATATTTTTCACACCTGCACGCTGTAACAGAGACATCACAAACACTTGTGGTTATATTTAATAATGTGTTTATCTTACAGTTGCCAAAACCTGCTGACCCTGAAACATAAGCTGTATGTCGGTTCAAGTTGTTAATTAGCGTTGTTAAATCTGTCTGAAACTGAAAGTGTGAATTTGTTCTTAATGCTTCAAAACTTCTTTTCGATGGATGGGCCAGAAGTCAACAACTGCAATAGTTCTCAGACTTTGGATGATTTTTTTTTTTTTTTACCACTTTTGGGGCACAAACAACAACTTTTAAAGCAACTACATGGAGTATTAAAGTAGTAATGAAATGGTCTCAGTTTAATACTGGTGCCTGGTAGAAGTGATTATACAGATTATAGATTTCCAACAAAAGTAGACAAAATGATGTACGGTTTCCCAGATAAAGAGGATATGTTTGTTAAGAATTTTATTTTTGGTGTTATATTTATGTTTATAGTTCTGGCTGACACCAAGGCATACTCATCGAAGAGAAAATTAAATAATTTACACAAACCCATCAAAAAAAGCTAAATGATACAGAAAATGATCATCAGCAGGGTGAAAACAGAACAACCTTGGTGTGTCTTTCAACTGGTGGAGAGAACTGAAATCATTTTCTGATCCTTTGTAGCACTTATTCAATAGAAAACTGCATAGACTATTTAATCTTCAAACTTTAGTTTTTGTATATATATTTTGAATTTGATGCATTTTGTTTATATTTAGGTTTTACATGCCATCCCAGCTTTGTTGTAATATTTCTATTTTATTTATGAAATACAATATGAGATGTAGTTTTACATCAGTATGAATTAACATTGGTGGCTTAAACAGAGTTGACTTTGTTTCACTAGCATTTTACTACAGTGAGTCATCTTAAGCCCCTTTCAGACTGAGTTTCCACAAAAGTCCTGCTGTTTTGCCACGAAGAGCTGTGCCGTCTTTTCAGCTAAGGACATTCATACTGATTCCGCAGCGGCGTTATATTGGTGTTCATTAGTGATGTGCCAGTGAAGCTTCATGAACCATTTTCTTTATTTTATGACCTCACTAGATGGCGCTCTTGGCTTTTAAAAAAAGGCTCCAGCAATGGTAATTGAGTGTGTTTTCAGACCTTTTTTTTAACAGAGAGTGCCATCTAGTGGGCTCAGAAAATAAAGAAAATGGTTCATGAAGCTTCATTGGCACATCACTAGTGTTCATTCACATTGCAGTCTGGCATCGCGGAACGGAACGGTGAGGACACATGGTGTGTAACAGAGCAGCAGTAGATCAGGACAGGATGCATGTGCTCCAGTGCATTAAAAACAAAGATGGTGGAAGAACTTTGTCTCGCTGTAGGGATTTTACAGACTCAAGCAGAGTTGTCCTGCATTTTGCTGAACATGATTTGATTACTGTCAGACTCAGTGAAAGTCGTGTTTTTGACGATACGTCACATTTTCCGACTTGGCAGCTCCTCTGGTTCACATTGATCCTCAGTCTCCAAATTTTGCGCCTCTGTTACTGAACCTTCTGATCCCTCCCATCACGTCACTGGTGCATTCGGATTGCAGGCGAAGCATTACAGGAGTAAATGTCACGGCTTGAAAGGGCGGCCTGAAAGGGCGGCCTGAAAGGGACTTTTAATACTTAACCCATTTAAGCCGGGAAAGTATTACCGCATTTCTACCATTAAAACTCCTTTATTCTACCATTAAAGCCGGGAAAGCGGATACGTCGTTTTGTAGTATTTGTCATTTTTTCCACCTGTTTTCGGTCTGAAATGCATCAGAATACATGTGGCAGTGTCGCAATGCCACATGGAACTTTTCCAGAACTTTGAAATCATGGCGGAAGACGACTATAGCGGAGGGAGCTCAGATATAACAGCTATAAGCTCTCAAATACTTGAATTTCATTTCTATCTGCTACAGAGGCGGAAAAATCTATTATTTAGTAGAAGCGTTGACACTTCTGTTGAATTTCCAGAAAAACTTCAGGTTTTAGGGGGTTATTTTAAAATCGCCCATAGATTATACAGGCATTTTTTCCAGGCGTTTTAGGCCTAAATGGGTAAATGTCTTTAATTATGAATCACTGCAACCATCAGCTGTCCTTCAGCATACAGTCAGAAATGTGCAAAACAAAACTGAAGCTGATTGGTCCAGTAGTCTGAGACATTAGCTGCAGACGGATCCACACACATGCGCTCACTCCTGGAGGGGAAAATAAAGTGCACAGTTAACCCCATGAAAACGGATCCATAGAATAAAAACCATATCAGCTCGAGCATTCATTCATTTTGCAGCAGAAAACTAAAGCTTCTGTTGGCATCATTTAAATTGCGCCACTAGCAGTCAAGAACACTGTTATAACACGCGGCAATAGCTGTTTTTTTTGCATGTCGCTGTTTAAATCATACATAAATCTAACATAAAAACCATGACAGTAGGACTGCACAATTAGTTGAATTTTAATCAAATGTATCTTTCTGTTCATAGAACTGGACGCTTTTAATGAAGCGTTTTCTACAGAGACAGCTGTTTAAACCCCACAAATATTCCACTGTATATTTGTGTTTTGAACTTTTTTACCGCCTGTTTATTGATCAATCGAAGCTCCCGGTCTGTCTGTGAGCTTCACTCTCCTGCTGTCTGTCTGCAGCACCTCGCTCTCTATCATATGGCGATAAGAAATCACTTTGATAAATCAACAAATAATTGTGATAATTAATCGTGATCTCATCAAAATAATCATGATTTTCCTTTTGGCCATAATCGTGCAGCCCTACATGACAGCTCGAGTATTCATTCTATTTGCAGCAGAAAGCCGAGACTTCTGTCTGTTTCTGCCATCACCTCACGCTGCTCGCGGTGCTAAACTGCATTATAAAAGCATATTAGCAGCGGAGAGAGGAGCAGGCTGACAGGAATGTCAGAGACAGATGGTGAATAGTATGGTTAATTAAATTACATAACCCTTTTTGCTTAGGTTGTACAGATTATTTTCTTTATATGACGCATTCGAAAATACTTGAAGAAATGTCAGCACAATAAGCATAAATACCAACTTAGGCACAGGGGAAATATTTACTGCACATGAAACGGCTCTGCCCTCTGCTCATGAAAATTAACTTACACACACTAAAAAATGTCAATATTTAAAATATCTTATGTGTTAATGAATCACTTGACCTTTTAGCTTTTGTTGAACATATATTTTATTGGTATGAAGCATTTGAAGATGCTCCCAGAAATTACATAATAACTGAAACCACTGATTTAGACACTAGTGGAAGGTTTCCACTGCAGGATTAACTCTTTAGAGTCTTGGGCTGTTTTTTTGTCAGTTTTTGAATCTTTTTCACTCTGCTTGTATATACCACTTATTTTATAATATTTACCATGCTATATTGGTATCATTTTCTTCAGCATAACCTCACCTATATCACCTGATAATTATTTTTTCACTTTGACTTACTAGAGCAATTTTTTTAACTAAAAAACACAGGAAAAAAAAAAAAAAATTGTGAACACAGGATGCAAATATTCAATTCAATTCAACTTTATTTATAGAGCGCATTTCATGCACAAGGCAGACTCAATGTGCTTCACAATGTATATACATAAGTACAGTTAAAAAAAACAACACAAAAAAACAAACAAACAATAAAAAAAAATAAATTACAAATGAATTGAAGAGTGCAGGTAGACAACACATGTGCTACCACTTCCACAACCACACATGCACGCACACAGTTCAACCGAATGCTGTTGAGAAAAGAGGTTTTTAATCTGTTTTTAAAAATGGCTACTCATGTGTCATGTTTGACTGTGTCAGGCAGGGAAAATAACATATAAGAGGTGAAATAAGGAGAACATCTATAAACTTTGACCTTATCTCCAGGTTTACTTGGCGTATCATCATCAAACAAAAAATGGCTGATCTTTGCCCCAGACCACAGAAGTTGAACTCTTGAAAAAAGGCTGAAATTAGGTCCAATGTCTCAATAAGTTTGGTAACAAATCCCAGAATAAAAGCCTCTCCGGCTTGCAGTGCACATGTCACATTTCCAGACAGTTCAGCTTTAACAACAAAATGATTTCATGGCAGCAGAAACAACAATGACAACATGACAGCAGCACCGAGTGAAGAATAACACTTGATGTTTTCTAACGTGATGGTTATCGATCCGCAGTGAATACAGTTTATTCCCAGATGACTGTAGGACGAGGGCAGAAATAATTGCATTTAGTGCGGTTAAATACATGAATCTGCTGCATCATTTCTGTGAAGGTAAAACAGAAATTAGATTTCTTTATGAGAGAAAATAAACTCACGGTTTAAGTGGGATCAAGGATGCTCTTGAGGATCCAGATTTCAGTGTGAAAGTGACTGAAGCAAGCTCTCCGTTATTGACGTGCAGGGCATGGCATCGGTCAGTTACCATGCATCAATAATGAATTCAAAGTAATTAAATTGAGTGTACCAGAATAACAGTTTGGCTGCTTTTCTTCGATGGAGCTGAAAAGATTATTTTCAGAATTCCAGCCCTTGTTTGCAAGCTTTTCTGCCACAAATCCTCATTTTCAGGTATTTCATTTATTTTTTCATACATAGTTTCTGTCATGGGTCGTTCTTAAGAAGTGAAGTGTTGCCATTCAACATTTTCTCATTAACAAACCACAAAAACTTTTGCGGTGCGATTCATACAATATCTTACGAAACGTGACGTGGGACAAGCAAATTCTTTTCTGAAACCTAACCAAGTTGTTTTATGTGCACACAGATGTTTTTGTTTTTTACAAGCAAGGCAGTGTATGAACACCTGATCTGGATGTCAACACAGTATTAATAAGGTGTTTATCGGCGCTGTGTGGATAAGTAAGGGCCAACTCTACCTTCTAGTAGGTCTAGTAGGTTGTCAGCCCATTCAACAGCCACTCGATGTTTCGTTACATTTCTACTTACGTTACTTTCACTTTCTTGAAACGACGCCACTTCTTTCGGTACAAAACTACTTCTCTAAGGTTAGGGCTAAAAGCTCCTGCTTAGCAGTATAATAAATAGTTAAAAACCCAAATATTTGCACAAAAATGCTGGAAATGAAGTTGTTATGTAGACGACGTGAGAACCAGAAATGGCATAGTTACATTTTTGGCCATTTTTTGGCCCCATTTTACAGCTGCAGAGATCAGGAGTGAAAGCAAAATACATGAAGGAAAAAAAGGGCTTGCATTCACAACTGACTCCTGGGTGAAAGTCGCGGTTTGTTTGTGGACAGATAGACAAACGGACAGTGCAAACAGAGTTCCTGATTAGACGTTATAAGACAGTTTGAAATTGAAATAAATGCATGTAAATGACAAAAGTTAATAGTTATTTAGACTGTGCGAGTGCAACGTTAATACCGGAAGTGATATAGTTAAGTTGGTGACATAAAAATATGACATTCATAATTACTACAGCCACTAGAGGGCACTGGCAACAGTACATGTTAACATAGCAACCCATTGAATGAGCTGATAACAACCTGCTGCACCTACTAGAAGGCCGATTAAGTCCTTTTTTCCGACCATACTTCTATATAATATTCTGATAAACGGCCATTTAATCAAGAGCTACAAACAACATAATAAAGCAGAATGGTGGATGAAGCCTTCTTGAATAATTATAAATAATAATTAATGGTAATCAGCCCTCTGCTGGTGGTTGACCTTGCTGTTACCATGGAGACCACAACATGCAAACACAATAACAGCGGATGCTAAATAGATGTGTGTGTGTTTGTGTGTGTGTGTGTGTGTGTGTGTGTGTGTGTGTGTGTGTGTGTGTGTGTGTGTATCAGTTCATTGGAGACGAGCATAACTGCACATTAATGTGTGTGTGTTGCATTAATGAGAAAGGATGATGACCCACACATATGGTAAATGTCTCACTAAATGCTCATGTGTGTGTGTGTGTGTGTGTGTGTGTGTGTGTTTCATGTTGGGGGCGGGGCTTGCAGATTGATTGGCAGTATTTTGCAGTGGGTGCCATGGAAACAGATGTTCAGGAGAGACAGAGAGAGCGGATTCTTTTTGAAAACACACTCTTCTCTGTGTTGTTTGTGTGCATGTGTGTGTATCTGTGTTCACACCACCGTTTTCACATGTTTCACACCTAAAAACTGAGCTTTTTCATGAAAGCATCTTCCACGGAGGAAAAGTGTGTAAACACAAGTCTGAGGAGAAGTGATGTTACTGCCAGAAAACAACTTTGTGTAACCTCACATCACTTTTCTGAAATATCAATAAAACTAATCCTCCACTGCAGCTGTTCTCACTGATCTCAACCTGTGTTTACATACAAACAAACATTATATACAAGCAGTGGTGCAATGTAACTGAGTACATTTACTCAAGTACTGTCAATACAATTTTGAGGATAAATATTGTACTTTTCTTCCACTTCCACTACATTTAGCTGGCAGCTTCAGTTACTTTTCAGGTCGAGATTTAACATAAAAATCATGATCAATTTAAAATGATCAAAGCATATAACAGTTTATTAAGTAATAATATCAATGGAATATATAGACCCATCTGAGTGGGGTTATTCTGCATTAAGAGTAATTTTACTTTTGATACTTTAAGTACATTTTGATGCTTATACTTTTGTACTTTTACTTCGGTCAGGTTTTAAATGCAGGACTTTTACTGTAGTGGAGTAATTTCAGTGTGGTATAAATACTTTTACTTTAGTAAAGGATCTAAAAACTTCTCGCGCCACTGTATACAAGTAATCCTACAAACATGATGCATTTTATTCAGTATATTTTAGACTTAATGTGTTTTAAATTTGTCTAATTTTGTGGGAGTTTTGGCAATAAGCTGAAATATCATGCTGAGAAATGTTTCTTTTTATTGGCAGTGGTACTTTTAAACTTGATTTTCCATTTACAGAGAGAGAAGGAAATATACAGCGGTGATGTTACTCTAGTAAAAGTCAGAATACAGAATACGTAAATGTACTTAAAGTATTTTAAAAAGCTTAAAAAAGCTCCTTATTCAGCTCCTGGCACTGACTTTACTTTCCCAACCTCTGGGTCACGGCCCTCCAAAGGGTCACTGGATAAATCTGAGAGGTCATGAGATATTTAATGGAAGAATAAATAAATACCTTCTGAAACAGAAATGTGTTTAAATATATATTTAAACACATGAAGTTATATGTGTGATTAGACCTAATCATGTGGAGTTGTGGACAAAACTACTGCATAAGTAATACTTTGACTTTTGATACTTTAAGTTTATTTAGCTGGTAAAAGCCAAGCAGACTTATTAACTCTATGGAGTCTTGGGCTATATTGTCCATTTTTGAATCCTTTTCATCCTGCCTGTATACACCACTTAAAACATGTTTAAATGCCATGTTGATATATTTTTTGTGTATTTTTTAGTCATTTTGTGTCTGTCTTTGTAAGTCATTTTGTGTCTTTTTTGGTCATTTTGTGTCTTTTGTTATGTCTTTTTTTAGTTATTTTGTTTCTTTTTTTGTGTCTTTTTGTGTCTTTTTTGGTCATTTTGTGTCTTTTGTTATGTCTTTTTTTAGTTATTTTGTTTCTTTTTTTGGGTCTTTTTGTGTCTTTTTTGGTCATTTTGTGTCTTTTGTTATGTCTTTTTTGGTTATTTTGTGTCTTTTTTGGGTCATTTCGAGTCTTCTGTGTTTTTTTTGTGGTCATTTTGTGTCTTTTTTGGGTCATTTTGAGTCTTCTGTGTTTTTTTGTGGTCATTTAGTGTCTCCTTTAGTCCTTTAGTCCAACATAAAATGCCATTTTGAATCTTTTTTCTACTTTCCAAACACTATCATGCTCACTGAAGAATTTGAAATGTTGCAAATGTGAACAAAGGTTGCAAATATAACATATAAGAGGGTTACATCCAGTTCTATATCTTTATAAAAAATATATTTGACCTTGTCTCCAGTTTTACTTGGTATATCATCATCAAACTAAAACTGGCCTCATGTAGTTTACAGACAGTTCTTAAGAGGTAAATTTATGACAGGGTTCGACGCTGCTTTGTTTTCTAATCTGGATGTCATGAAGAAGTCATGCTTTGGCGCTTTTGGAGACTCCAGAGGGTTAAATGCAGGATATTTAGAGTAGGTTTAAATAGTGGTATAAATGAAGCCGTACTGTGTGTCTGTGTGTGTCCGAGCTGCAGACAGAGAGAATCCTCACTGACTGTCACATCTGCTTAACTGTATCGACCTGCATCATCTATCAGCTGTCACCCTACTGCTGGAGCCCATCGATCCGATCACCTGTATTGATAACAGAGCGCTGCACATCACACACATCACAGCTGGACGCAGCGCTCTGAAGGGCTGCAAATAGAGAAAATAATGGAGGTAAAGAACACAACATGTAGTCTATTTCTTTCTATTTGGCTCTTATACCACAGTCGCTTCCCTCAGAAGGAAAAGGAGACATTATTTAACCCGTCCTCCAAGTTTTAAAGCGTGTTTGTGTAAATACAGCTGTGTGTGGGTACTTGAGTTATCCAGTACTAATGGGATAATGAACGGCATCTTTTCAGGAGGGGTCAGAGGTCAACTGATAAACAACAGGACATTAGTCACTTTGTTTACATCAGTCTGTGTCTCCGTGACGCCCCGGCCAGTCAGACGCAGCGAGCGAAGCAGCCGCGGCCCCGCCCATGTCACCTAGCTGTGGATGTTTCTGCCACCTGATTGGCCGACTCGCTGCCCGTGTTAATTAAGACACCTTGTCGTTTCTCTGCACGGCAATTAATGCTGATGTGCATTCTTAAAAGCTCCTATCAAACACACAACACCCCCTTGTACTTTACTTTACTTCAGCTCACTTTATATTAAAGAACTAATTCTACTAATTAATTATTTTTCAGTTAATTCTGATGTTTTTTCACTATTTAACACATTAATGTTTTTACTTTTTGGACTAATTTACCTTATAACTGTGTGGTTAAAAAGAATCTTTTTTTTCTTTCGTTTGTGCAATTAGTGAGTCTCAGACTTGCTGCTGAACGGAAGTGCATTGATGTACAAATTTTAATCAAATGTGAAAATCATGAAAAAGAATAATGTGACTTTGGAAAAGGAACAAGAAGAAGAGTTGGAAAGCAGATGCAGGAGTTTGAAGTTGATATTTTTTAATTTAGATAATTAAACACCTAAGTCCATTTCCACCAAGTTTACTGCTCATTTTAGTCCCAGAACTAATTTTGCAAATTAGTCTAAATTAACTTAGTTTAATGGTTCCTGTGGTCGTTTTAGAGCCTCAAAACATTCCTAGTTCCTTATAAAATTTCATGTGATTGAAAAGGAACTGAATCCCAAAACTTGGGGGGTTAGAAAGTGTTTATTAAAAATAAAAATATTGTTTTTAAAAAAGCCAAAGTACACAGTAGAAACTGTAAAATAGGACATCTTGGGAGTTTTAACTTTCCAATGGTCCTTGAAGGGATTGTCAGTTACAAATATTTATTAAGTTAGAAAAAAGTAACCAAAAGGAAGCTTAAAATTGTGATATTTCCTTATAATCATGCATGCATATCAACTCCATGTCATCAGAATACTCATTTGAATTTGGTTGTTTCTTGTGTTACATTTTAAATCTATATAAATAAGTTGCAGTGATGTACAGTTTTGTTGAGTTTAAAGCATCGTTATACAGTCTAAAACAATATTATAGCTTCTGGGAGGTCAAAGGTTGCACATTTGGGAGACGGGGACAAGAACAGGTTGTTTCCATAAGCACTGATGTTGTTACAAAGGCATGCTGCGTGCAATTATGTCTTTCAAGAAAAAAAAATCATCTTTCTGATAAGAGAAGCAGCCACCACACAGAGTGTAAAGGCAGCAAATGTTTCTGCATCTTGTGATGTGCAGGCGATCATCTGCAGCGGTTTACATGCAGGGAAACATAAAGAGGAAATACAACTTGCACTGTAAAGCATGACTCCAGTGAAACCTTATTGAGTTGTCTTTTATTGTAAAATAAAATGCTCCTTTCACAGTGTAGAGGCCAGAGAAGAAAGATGGCTTTTCTCTAGCTTTGTCTTATGCCCAGGGCATAATAAAGTCAGGGGCGACCATGAAAGAAAATAATGTTCTATAATGCTCTCTGGAAGCACAGCTCATAACACAAGCATCACTCAGGATTTGTACATTCTCTTGTGCAGAGATTTTACTTTGAGTCTGAAAAACACACAAGATATCATTCACATAAACAGGTTAATCAGTAATAAATTATATAATTTACCTCCATGGATGCATGTTTATTTGTTATTTAGTCATTTGTACGTGCATTAGAATAAATATCTAAATTATGCAACACTTGTGTATTTGATTTAAAGAAGAATGTAATTTAAAGGTTGCCTTATTCCTCATATAAAAAGGAAATAAACCTGCACCAACCATCCAACAAGAGTCCAATATGTCCAAGTCCACTCCTCCGTCTCATCCTTTCTTCCGCCTCCTTTTGTGTTGCAGGTCATCCGGCTAACGGGTTAATTAGCCGGATGAAGTGCTTCTTGGAGGAAATGTCAGGCTCACTGGCTGCGGTTTGACTTCCTGGACGGGGAGGTGAAAGGTCGACGGCGGGTTTACTGAACCTTTTCCCTCTCACCTTTATCTAAATGTCACCCAGGAACCATTAGCTGGTGCTTCTGCCGGAGGGACGCTTCATGAAGGTGAGACGTTCTTCGCCGCCGCTGATGGACCCAACGACCCCTGAGACGCTCCTGAACGCTCAACCAGCGTGAAACCACCAAAAGTTCAACGGGACGCCAAGAGGATTCCTCACTTCCTGTTTCTGAAGGTCCTGCAGGATCGGGATGCATTCATGCTTTATGGGAAAAATGGTAAATATCAGCTTCCTGCAAGAAAACCACATTCAGCCTCTTCTCCATGTGCTCAAACCGACCCGAGAATTCAGATTTCTGACAGATTTCTCAAACTATAATTCATGCTCCCAAGAAGATTACACTAGAGAATGCATTTCCTGCAGAAAATGCATGGAATTGCAGAAATTAATCACAGTGCATAGCTGAAAATGCAGGAAAATGTATTATTTGTCCTAAGTTCCAATGCACACACAGCCATTATAGACTCAGTAAACAAACTGTGATAATTCAGAAACTATAAAAGATATGAAAAAGCTGGGGGCGTTCCCGGTGGCACACCTGGTAGAGCGCGTACCACAGAGGCCCAGTCCTCGTAAGCGGGCGGCCCGGGTTCGAATCCGGCTCGGAGCCCTTTCCCGCATGTCTTCCCCTCTGTCTCCCCCTTTCACTCTCTATATCTCTCTCTCTCAATAAAAGCTACATAATGCCCAAAAAAATATCTTTAAAAAAATAAAAAGAAAAAGAAATGCAAGAGCTGATGTGAACATGAGTAGTTTAGTAGTGACATGTTTAAACCAGCGGCATGTGTTCATAATGCACACAGAATAAAGGTTGTACATGCATCAATAACATTAAATGGATCAGAATTTCTACACATTTTCAAAAACAGTTTACATGCACAATAGGCACAACATGTGTTCATACTGAAGCCCGTTTCTGACTCTCTACGTGAAACTGCAGTGGAGTGTTTTGCGTGTGTGATTATTCTTTTCAGGCCCATAAAGCAAACACTCCAGTGCGTAAACTGCTACTGTTTGTAATTAGTTAATATTATTTTTAACTACTTAATGCACTGTTGTTGTAACAGCTTCCCTTCCTTCCTCCCATCTAAAAGAAAGAAATACTCAAACACATGTAGGCACACAACATACAATCCACAATATTAAGTTCAATCAACACCCCACTGCTGCCCATGACATCACATGCACTTCATCTGCACGGAGGAAGAATAACACTGATTGCTGCTGCTCATAGTTTACTGCCTCATTATAATGTGACTCATTAGGAGCCCTTTCAACTGTTCTTTCCACCACAAATGTTGTTTGCTGCTTTTATATCAGAGAGAGCAGATTATCCCGTCGGGTATATAGTGCTGGAACATGTCAGGCTGCATGAAAACACACACAGAGAGAATTAGAATATTATATATACACTATGTACACAGAGAGACAGAAAATTTAAAGAAATTATTCATAGTTTTGAAGTGACACTGCTTGATTCCAATCTTGCAGCTCTGCAGGCTTTATGCAGGAAACAGTGGTGCTATGAGCTCAAAATGTTCACCATTTTAATTCAGCTTAATAGCGTGATAAGTTTTGTTAACTAGAAGAGAGCGCAGATCTAAGCTGAGCCATGCCCAAGAGTCTTATATGGGGGTTTTCTGACCATGCACGGCTCCGCAGCAGCTGATTTTTAGCGTTTTTCTCACATTGGTTTTAGCGATTTGCATTAAAACAACGCCCCCCTTCCTGCCAGCAGTGACAGTTCAGGTGGAGAGTGGTACTGCAGCACGGCAGACGATGACGGGCTTCCAAAACAAAGACCAACAAAATAGTAATACATTTGTATTGGAAGTTGGCCTGTGATGATTACTTAAATTCTTAGATGATATATTGCCCAGTTCAAACATAAAATATAATATCTTTGCACACTTTTCAATTGAATACATGTAAAATGATCAGCAAATGGTCACTTTCTGTCTGTTCTACTTACGTTTTAGGGGGTTGTGAGGGTTGTATGCTTTTAAATGCTTGCTCCCATCTGCAGATAAAATCAAAATCAGCTATTCCTGTAAGATTTGCATCAATCCCAATGTGTTCCTGTATTTGCTAGTCCACAAGGTGAACAGAAGTGAAAATCAACTATCCCAAAATTGAACAGGTTCTTCCTTTCACCGAGCTACAACCTTTCACCAGGTTTCACCAGTTTATCTGTAATCCTGCTGACAAAGACAGTAAACATGACCTCATTGTTGGAGGTAATAATGAGCAGCGAACACACCGTACAGCTGAGGCTGATGGGCATGTCATTCGTTTTGAAATATGTTATTACAGTTCATCCTATGGGAAACATGAGTGTGCCAATTTGTATGGCATTCTACCTGAGAGTCTTTGAGAGGTTTCACTTGGTGGAGCTCGAAGAAAAGTCAGAGGGTCACCAAAGTCGCATGGTTTTATCTTCCGGGGACCATGAATGTGTGCACCAAAATCCATGTTGATCCATCCAATAGTTGTTGAGATATTTAAGATATTTATGGAGCTAAATGTTTGAGCGGCTGACCACAAGACAAACTGCTAGCATGGCTAAAAATCACCCACTTACACCTCACGTCCCACCACAGGTACTCCAGAGCCTTCATTATTATCAACTTCCAGCAGAGATTCATTATTTATGCTCTGCATTTCACACACACACACACACACACACACACACACACACACACACACATGCACACGCACACACACACACACACACACACACACACACGCACAGAGAAACCTCTGGAGGTTAATCTAATTTGTACACAGTGTGTGTGTGTTTGTGCAAGCAATTTGTCACTCTTTCTCACTGCAAATATTTCAGTAATTGTCACAGCTTTGGTCTTTTTTCATCATTTCATTGTTCTTCTTCTGTCACACTAAACTAAAGGCTCTAATTCATATTCATTTCATATATTTTTTATTTGTACATCCCCCACTGTAGCTATGTGATGTTCTCCGCTCCTCGGTTCTTCTGTGGTTTCCTGTTACTGTTTGTAGCTACAACGTGCCGATTTCCCCTCAGGGATCAATAAAGTTTCATCTGATCTTATCGATAGATGTTTACTGTCGGTGTCTAATTAATTTGGCTCGTTAGCAGCAGGTAGCTGCCGCAGATTACAGATTACAGTCTATTCATCAAAGCGAGGCGAGACGAGCGCGCTGAATATAAAGCAGCTTTCTGCCGAAGAGAAAAATAGCTGCTGGACGGAGCTGTCTGTCCTCCTCCTGGACGACCTTTAACCTCCAGGGTCTCGCTACTGGACTCTGGGTCGAGAGGGCAACTCACCTGGGAGCACTCGATCTCTGCGATCTCCAAGTACCGCTCCAGTTTTCTCTATTCGCCAAGACCAACCGTGCATTCACATGCTGCTCCGATGGTCCTATGTTGTTCTTCTTACTTCTGTGTGTTCATGATGTCACAATGTGCAAACAACCTGGACGCTACAAAGATGTGTTGCATTTTATTGCAATGAAGAGCAAAGCAAAGTGATTAGGAGAGCCATGTCTATGTCAATGTCTACCAAAATTTTTGCCAAACTCCTGAATTGTTGTTCCAACCTTCGGTTGCATTCAAGTCAAGTTTTTTACAATATCGCAATGTTAATGGAAGTGAAGAATAACCAGATGATTTGGATCCAGTGAAACAATTTAATGGATTTTCCTTGATTACGCTACACTCGTCAACCAAGTTTCATGAAAATTGAGCTTGTAGTGTTTCCGTAAGCTTCTGATGGACAAACAAACCAAACCGAAGATAAACTTCCTTGCCTCCTTATAGCAATTTCTTAAAGTATCTCATGTGGTCAAAAGTATATGGCCACCACACTTCAGTCTGTGCGTTTACATGCACAGTTTAATCGAGCTATATGCTTAATATTCAATGTTGGCGTCTAATCAGATTTCTGTCCTTGTCGCAAGTTGACATGCAACTGAGAAAATCGAATAACTGATGGGAACTTGTCCTCGTCCTCAACATGCGTTGTCTTCTCTTACATGCTGGCGAAAATCCTATTCCAAACACACTATCTGGGTGTCTTAATCTGAGTTTGAGAACTCCAACATTAGTTGACCTAATATGTTTACATGCACTTCAGTTTTGTAGTATTTGTAGTTTTTTCTGCCTATTTTCGGTCTCTTGGCCAAAGAAATGCATCAGAATACATGTGGGAGTGTCGCAATGCAACATGGGACTTTTCCAGAACTGAAATCATGGCGGAAGACGACTATAGTGGAGGGAGCTCAGATATAACAGCTATAAGCTCTCAAATCCTTTTTGAATTTAATTTCTATCTGCTACAGAGGCTGAAAAATCGATTATTTAGTAGGTGTTGACACTTCTGTAGAATTTCCAGAAAAACTTCAGGTTTTAGGGGGTTATTTTAAAATTGCCCAGAGGTTTTACAGGCATTTTTTTATAGGTGTTTTAAGCCTAAATGGGTCAAGAGGAAATCCAGTCCACCACCCCAACATCCAAACTCTGAAAAACAGACAGTTGCTAGTGAATGTGAACTGTGAGGTGCCAGACCTTTTTTCCCAACAGCAGTGTTGGACCTCACTAACACCTTTTTCTCCTACTTTGGAAAATGTCCATGAGGTTCATGTCTGGGCATCATCTATAGTTGCCCTTTCACGCTTCAAGCACACAACAGGTGTCTGTGTCACACATGTTCTTACCTACTGGAAACACTGTCTGCTTCAGGTGGTTGTCCTGGTGGAGCAGCTCATAATTTGTAATTCTTGCGTTCTATTGATTTTGGTATTCAGAAGTTCCTGAATCTTGACGCCTCTCCATGTAGACCTTTTTGTTTGGCGTGTGGCTTCTCCGTCGGATGTTTGCTTCCTTCCGGTTTCGTGCCAGAGCAATGATAGAACGGTCATAAACGCCCACTCTCTCACTGTGAATTCTTTGGACAATGATCAGCTTTATTCACACATAGAGCAATTACACAGACTTTGCACTGGGGAGTTGGCACGGTAAAGTCCATTTCATGTCCGGTCAAACTGATTCGGACATTTGCATTCCCACATACAGCTCCCTGGGTGCTGTTTACATAAGTTGTGTTTGTGTGTGAATGGAAACAAATCCCTGCAGCATGTTCAGCATCTGCTATTAAGCCTGAAACCAGGAGACTGTGTCCATATGATTTAGTCCATGTGGTGCAGTGGCTCGGGTCACATGGGTCCTTTCAGTCCGCAGGTGTCTGGAGGGAAATTTTTAATAGTAATTTCTTCAAATGATCATCACACAATCATTTGTGCGCTGAAATTACAAATCATTCCTCGAATTCCTCATTTGGGACTCTTTATTTTTTTTTTTGCCTTACTTTCATATATTGCACCATTGAATTGCTTCATTCATTCCCTCGCATTAATAATTCAATAATTCTGTTCAATAATTAATATTGTTATCAGCGTTTTTCCATTTGTCCCTGCCCCCTTGACACCTTCACGTCAGACCACTTGGATTAATACAGTTTCACTTTGTTGAAACTCTGATTGAATGTTTGGAACAGAAAAGCTCTCTGGGACTCGTAGCTAACTTCTCTCCTGGAGTGCAGTCCTGCACCTTTTTTTTGTAAATCACTGAAGCAGAAACAATTTTTTCCCGCCGCAGTTTCTCTTTGTTTTGTGATTAATGATTATTATCTGTGGAGGATTATAATAACTGGTTGTTTTTATACCACTTTAATTAGCTTCATTTCCTGTCCGGGCGTTTCCTGCTCACATGTTGCTTCCAGCCCGTCTGTCCGCAGGTTTGACAGCTTCCCTCAGCCGCTGTTAGAGGAAAAATGTCCTGCACATTTCAAATGAAATAACGAATAGCACACAAGGTCAGTGTTTGTTCCTTAATTGCATTAAAAATGCATAAAGCAGAGATGAAGACAAACACAATCCACTTTCTTCTTTTCATTTTCTGCCTTTGTGTCTCATGTTTTCCATTCATTTTTATGTGACAAGCCTGGTACTTTATTATTTCTAAACAGAAATTGTAATGAATCACTGTCTCCAGAGAAATTGCCTGTTACTGCTGTTATAAATACTAATATTATACACAGTGTGGAGGAGTTTTACATGGGTAACATTTAGACATGTTACAAACACTTCTTTCATTGTTAGCTCACTTGATATGGCGTGTCTGCACCTTTATTTTCAAGTATTGTGTGCACACTTTTAGACAGTTTCTCTTCAAAGACACTGATCGTGCTACACTTGTTTGATCACATGAATTAAGTGGGGAATGGAAAGTGAAAGTTTTAAACCCTGTACACATTCTCTCCTCTACACACTCAAACCAACCACAATGTTAACCTGGTAATATGCAGCCCAGACCCCAAATCCCACCATCTGAAAGGTGTTGCAGACCCTTTTTAATGATCCAATACGTGTTTGTTTGATGCATACTCTGCACTTTGTACTCTTTGTCTTCTGTAACAACCTTTAAATTAGTGACCACAGAGGCATGTTAAAGTGACAGAAAGTTGTTTTAGGGCGTTTTCACACCTGAAAGTCCGAACCAAGGTCCGTGTTCTGTTACATTGTATACATTTGGTCCTGTTGGTTTTGGTTTCACACTGCAAAAGGAATAACAGACTTTACAAGACAATTCTACTGGACACATCATCTCCCTGTGTACTTCTGCGGCTCATTTTGTTTTGGTTACGCTGCGTTGTTAGGCCGGCCGGCATCTGACGTCAGTGTTACTTCTTTAACGTGTTTAAACACAAAATGAATCCAGCCAGCCACCTTTTACCTGTGGTAATACTTTTGCTGGTCTTTTGCTACCAGCAGCACCAGCTTAATGAGCAATACGTGAGAGTGCTTGGTATTCGCAAGATGAGCCTCCTCATCATGCCAAAACTGTATCGCCGTCGACAGGAGAGGAGGAGAAAACGGCTCGCAATCCTGTGACTTATGGCAAAGTAAAAAAAAAAACTTCCTGTCATTGATACGAAGGTCCGAACTATAAAAAAGTTGTTTTCACACTGCAAAAGGTTCCGACCTTGGTTTGTTTGGTCCGGACCGAGACCACCTCTTTTGGTCCGCGGCACCTTTCATACCTGGAATTTAGGTTCGGATCAAACTGAAAAGTCCTAAAGTCCGGACCAAACGACATAGGTGTGAAAGCGTCCTAAGTAACTCTTCCACAGCCCTTAACCCTCTGGGGTCTATGATCGTGCCGTCTGCAGATCATGTGACGTTTAACAAAAAATTTGGTCACATGGAGTGCTGCTATCAACTTCACTCCAAAGTACAGACTTGAAACTTCTCCCAATTTTTGTTTGACATTCATAGCTCATGTAAAACCAAACATATAGTTTTAATTTGATGGTACAGAAATATTTGAGCGTTGGTGTAGCTCTTTGTAATTTCACACATAGTTTGTTTTGAAGGGTTGCAGCTAACAAGGAAAAAAAAACATCTATAAATAAACATGTTTTTATGGGACTTTTTTGTATATACTGTTATTATTTTTAAATTTTACCTTTTTATATGTTCACATTTCTATCCTATGTTTACATTTTCAAGTTCCAAAACTGGTAAGTTTTGGAACTTGAAACTGGAAAGTTTCATGTCCGTACTTTGGAGTGAAGTTGATAGCAGCGCTCCATGTGACCTCGTTTTTTTGTTAAATGTCACATGATCTGATCAGGACGCCACCATCATAGACCCCAGAGGGTTAAAAACTGGACGTAAAATTGTAAATAACAAAATAGTGAAGAAAATAAGTTCTGGAATCACTTTGAAACCAAGAGAACTTTAGACTCTGTGTCCTAACTTCATAAGTAGGATTATGAATGTGAGTGCAGCAGAGCCGAGCTGCACAGGAGAGACAGAGAATATTGATAAGGATATTACAGCTGATCAGCCAGGGTCCACACAGGCCGAAGGGTTAATTACTGAGAGGGATGCTGGGAGACAAAGTCGACCACAGAGGTTTAAACTCCTCTGGAGACGAACCTGCCGCTGCATGTCTTCAGGAAGACGATGAGGAAAAACAAATCTGGGAAACAGACAGAGACTAAATGGTATCGACAACACCGTTTACTGCTTGGTTTTAAGTCACTGTCGGTGCCAGACAGGTGGTGTTTGTTAACTCAGAACTAAACCAGTGAGGGGAATTGTTGGGTAATTTATTCTAAATGAAATCAAATGTAATGTTGCTGGTGTGAAAATCTATTTTCATCTGAAAACAACCCATGATGGTCATTTATTTTATTTTATTTTGATTGCTTATGCTGTGTTTCACTTTCACATTAATATCAGCATCATAAAACTAATGCTAAATATTTGGCACATGAGACACATTCACATTGCCTTCTAATTGACAATAAGGTTTTTTTTCCCCTGAAGAGTAGCAGCTGCACAAAAGCAGGGTGGATTACTAACCGACCCTAGAGGCCCATGTTTCACTAAAAATTGCAAATTTTGTCAAGGAAATGGCCCCATTTTGCCTGTGCAACACTAACATTAAACATGACAGTGTGGTTACGTTTCATGCAAAAAGCAATCTTTTGTTGACTGACTTTTGCTTACATAAGTAATGTAACAAACATACTTTTTTTTCAACCTAAACCATGATCTTTTCCTAAATCTAACCATGTGCAACCAATAGATGTTTTTAAGAAACAACAATAACCACACGTTTAAAAAATGCGATTGTTATCTAGGAGAAAATATGTTTCCCTCAAAACATAATTGAGAGTGCAGTTTAGTTATATAAGAACATAATTTTAAGTTGAAAGGAGTAACAAACCCAGGACGGGCGCGCTTAGCATGAGTCATCCTCATAAATACTTTGCATTTAACCAGGAACTTCTTTGCTCTTATCGTAGAGAAGTAGTTTTGTAGTCTAAACCAAATGAAACTGCAGCCTTTTTTGGTGCCTAAACCTAACAAAACAGAAATTGAACTGTAAGAAAACAGTAACCATCTATTGAATGAACAACCTACTGGACCTACTAGCAGGCGGAGCAGGCCCGTACCCGCCCATATTTATGGGAATGATAACGCCCATTCAATAGTGTGATGAAGTCCAGATTCTGTCCAAGATCTTTTAACTAACTATAAGCAAGCTTTTCATAAAAAGAGTGATTAGCCTGCCGCCCCCGCGACCCGGCCACGGATAAGCGGACAAGTGGACATATTCATCAAGCACTGAAATAAAACTCATTACTTCAGTTTGTAACGTCGTCACATGGTGCATTACCATTAATAAAAGTGTGAGAATCAAGTAACCACAGAGTGATTGACACACAGAGAACCTTGTGTGATCTGACAAAAGATACACTTGTGAAAAGTACTAAAACATTTCTTTGAGCAGACACGATTGTGAAAGCACCAAAACCGCCCTTGAGTGGTACACTGGAGTGGGAGATAAAATCAACTTTTGTCTACTATAAAGTATCTCTATGTATGTCCTTCATCTCTATCCTGGGAGAAAATACTGAGTTTATATTGCAGCAGTCTCCATAACAGAAATGAAACATCTGAGTATAATGGAGAAAGGTCCAAAAGAAACGGCTGCAGTCTGAGGGGAGTTCATGAGATTTTTGATATAACAAAAAGTTAAAAAAAAGAAGTATTTTAGTACTAATGGAAAAAACATTTAGCACTTAGACATCTCTTTAATTTCCTGGAGATAAAAAGCCAAGACCAAATGTAAAAAATAATCACAGATTCTCAGTTTTGTGCCTGTGATTGGTATAGTACAGATAATTATGTTCTTGTTCTATCATTAACCAGAACATTGCGCAACAAAAAAATAAACATGTCCGATGAAAAACCACAAAAGCAAGCTGCAAACAAGCCCTCTAACCTCAAATATTGCAAAAAATAAATGTGCCAATGTTTAATGTTGTGCACTAAAAGGCACACACTAACCTATAACACGGATCCACGTGTGCTAAAGAAACATGGTGAATTATAAATGATGAGAGTTCAGGAGGAGTCCACCACCGTATGTGCTGCTGTATGTAATATTTTGATCAAGAATGTCGTGGTAAATAAAGGGTGTGTGAATCGAGGCACACGAGCCGCAGCTATGCTCATCAACCCTCCCATGTCTCTGATCTTAATGTCTCTGTAATTAACCCAAAGTACCAACTGCTATTTACAGAGACCTTGATTAGCATGGCGGCAAAGTAACTACTGTAAATATTGCTGAGAAATGTCAAGCAAAAAAAAGAAAAGAAATTGTCTTATAGACTGTTATATAAGTAGGCCTACTTTTGAATTAGTTGCTTTAAGCATAGTTTGCAGATATTTATTACTTATCTGACACAAAATACTTTAACTTTAAAAAAATATGTAAAATTCTTCTATTTAGTCTTAATTCTTGTAGGTTTTTTTTTTTTTTTTTCAATACTTTCAACCAAGGTTATAATAGTTTTGGATATTTTTAATTACTTTTAGTTTTAATTTCATTGTGAATTTTTATTTTCAAATTCATTTAGTTTTAATTAGTTTTTAGAGAGTGCTTGCTAGTTTTAGTTTAGTTTTTATTTTTTGAAAATGCTTAATTTTAGTTTAGTTTTTATTACTGTTAGTTTTATTTTTTTTGTAATGGGCTATGTGTTGGGTGCAAGATTCTAAGAGGTCACAATAAATTTTGCCTTTATTTCATTTGGTTTATCCATCTCAGCCAAGTTGTTCTCAAGTTGTTCTTTACAGCCAATATGTTGTCATTATGGTAATTTCAGTCGCGTTTCTCCCGGAAGCCCACAAAGCAAGAATACACACACTCAGCGGTGGAGAAATAGAAACACTGGATTATGTATGAAAAAAGTTGACAAAGATGAAAACGAAGGACATTATCACTATAATTTTAGTTAGTTTTGTAACCACACAATACAGTTTCAGTTAGTTTAAAAACTCGTTTTTATTTTTATTGCAGTTTGCGAAAATGTTTTTTCAATTCTAGTTTTCCTTATTCCGTTAGTTTTCGTCAATTATAATAACCTTGCTTTCAACTTTGTGTCATGGATTTTTTGAAGCCTGATTCAATCGTCAGAAGTAAGAAGGTAGTGTATGCTTATACACGAACAGCATTCATGTTGATGAATTCAGCATCACCACTAATAACCACTATTGCTCTATTGTTCAGCATGGTAACTTTTAATGGCCATAAAGACCTCTACAACCTCATTTAGCCACTTCACTGCCTTTTTAAGACATGTAAAAGCAAAATTCACAAGTGGGTGTTTACTGATATAATAAAACATGAAAATGTCTTTAGTTTGTGTTAACCATCGACCTTTGTCAGTCATCTAACAAAAAGGAATTTAAAAACCCCAATTACTTTAGGACAAATGCAAAAATGTTAATTTATCACTGCTTCTGTTTACGCTAAATTGTACAATAGTAAAATCAGACAATTGTTGCCTTGCCTTTATGCTAGAAGTCAAAGTCAGTCATCCTGAACATTTTAATTATTATTAATACATAATAGAAAATATTGGCTTTCCAAAAGACCTTTTACCTTGGCAACTATTGTGTTTTCTCCAGAATGTGAAGATTTTTAAGATCATAAATTAATTAACTTGAAAAATAGTGCCTATAACTCTCATAATTGTGGAAAAATATCTCCCCAAGTGAGCATACCACCCCGAATATTTACAACATCTGGCAATACAGAATATACAATAACAACAATATCACGTATACATGTACAATACATAATATTTGTGTAACTGAAAGCAGTCCACTGGAGAAAACATTGATATAGCTGATGATTTAAAAGTAGACAGCCATGCACTGTAGGCTACTTCATGCATGAAGTATATGACAATGTACACTGCAAAATAATCTCCTTATATGTAATTAAAAGTTTTTTTAATTATTATTATTTTTCCCCACTTCAGTTTTTCCGGACTCAGTTAAAACAGAAAGTATGTGTAAAAAACATTGTTTTCCAGTCATGGGTGTCCTAAATAAAAGGCAAAAATTTTAATGGGCTTTTTTTCTACATGTATTTTTTAATTCTTTTTGAATTATGTATTTGGATTAGCTCTCCAAACAGATGTAGGCTACCGAAAACAGTGGCAGGCATGGGCAAAAAAAACCCTGAAAAATATCCATAATCCATATGTGTTGTGTGTAATATCACAGTACAGTAAGCTGCTTTGGATAAGAGCCTCCCTCCACATGCTGCACTGTGTAACATATAATCATATAACACACATGATGTTATGACCGCCTAAATATCGACACTTTTTATACTATAGACTTCATTTTTTAAACTATTATTATATCGTCACACTGTTAAAATAATCGCCTAAGTCATTTTTTGTCAAAATTATGGTAAAAATGTAATTATGGTAAAATCGCCCACATCCTTAGTTGATTTTACCCCTTTAAGATCATCACTTCTTTGACAAATTGCCACATTCATAGGCATCAGAAAAGAACCCAGCAAAGAAGAGCTAGAGGGAGATTGTTTAGTTATCAGTTTAGTTTATCAGTGTTTTATTGTTGACAGTAATATTAGTAACACTTTATTTTGAAGGTGTCTATATAAAAGTGACATGAGCGTGTCATAAACATGCCATGGGATGTGTCATGAACATTAATGACACTTTGAAGTAACATTAATGCTAATACTTGTCATGTCATGTTTCTGACAGGCTTGTGACTCTTATGTAGACACCTTCAAAATAAAGTGTTACCATATCTTGCTTAAGTCACAAAGGCATGTTCCAAAAATTGCCTAAGTCATTTATTTCTGTTAAGTTACATAATTTACACACAGTGTTATTACTAAGCCAATAGCCATCATTTGTTACATCCTTTTTGAGTGAAATGATCAATAAATGTCATATGTTACACTTTTGGTGCAGAAAAAATGAGTTAGGCGATTATTTTAACAGGGTGACGATATGTCCCCTGCTGTTTCTGCTCCACAGTGGAGGGGAAAAAAGAAGAAGAAGCCTCAGTGAGCTGGAGCTCTGCCTCGCTCCCGCGTTACGTGCCGCTACCTGCCTGTAGGTGGCGCTCAGAGCGCGAGAGATGGTCGCTTCATGCCTCTCCGTGGCAGCAGGACGGAGCCGGAGAGAGAGAAGGAGGCAGAGAGACGGTGAGGAAACATAAATAAAGATGGAGAGAGATATGACAGGAAAAAAAGAGGGAAAAGGTAACTCTTTATTTACTGTATATATGTGCGTAATGGAAGGAGAGAGGTTTGGAAGTTAGTCTTTGACAGTGTGAGAAAATCAGAAAATATGTCTTATAAGAGTCATATCAGAGTGTGTTTGAGTGTTCTTTTTCTTCCATTTAATTCCAAGTGATGGAGACTCTGACCTGTGACTTTAAGCTGCCGCATACATTTACAGTTTAAACGGTAAGGGGAAGAAAAGAGAAACCACATCAGCTCTGAGACATGGCAGCCAGGAGAAAAATGACAGAAAATGTTGGGAAATCCACGAAGAGTTAGTTGTTGGGGTGGATGCTCGCCCCGCCTCCCCCCCTCCCGGTGTAGTGTATAGAGAGTGTATAGGGGAGGGAGGAGGGGGGAGAGCGAGAGAGAGGGAGAGAGAGAGAGAGGGAGGGAAGCGAGCGCAGTCGTTTGGAATCACTCCACTTTCTCATCACACACAGTGCAGCCGCTCGACCTGCTCCGTGCTGGACCGGGAGGCGGACAGAGTTTGTAGCGGCAGAGCGGTGACCGCGCGTCGGGGTGGAAACTAACCGGACGACCGCTGCTGGCAACTCCCGGACCTACCGGACCTTGTGTTTCTTGCTTGGGTGATTTTTAACCGTTTTACCCCCCCCTTATCCCGGTGCTCCGTCCGCTTACACCACCTCCACCCCACTACATCCCCAAGTAGTGCCATCAGCGGAGGATGCTGTTGCTGCTGTCGGTACAAACCGCCCGGTGGTAAACGGAGTAGCAGTGAGTGACCCCGGTCCGGACGGGTGTTCCCCCGGCTGGGCTCCAGCTTCAGCCGTTCCCCCGGAGAGAGTGAGAGAGAGAAAGAGAGAGAGAGAGAGGAAGGACCGCCGGGTTGACGCGCAGCGCTGGTCACGACAGTAAAACTGGACAGAAATTGTGAGAGGAATTGGAGGAATAATTACCCCTGCCTGTGCGACTGGATTGTTTAATTTGTTTTAAGGTTTTTTTTTCGGCGTTGTGGATTGTTCATTTCGGGTTTTATCTTTTTTTTTTCTTCCCGGAGCAGCTCCGTCTGGGTACCGAGGAGGAGCGGAGCCTGTAGCCGGGCTGGAGCGCTCAGAGCTGGGGAACCGCGCGGCTCTCACCCGGTCCAGGTAGGAACTTCCCTCCACAGACCCGGTCCAAACATAATATTTAATCCTATATCTTTACATAAGAACATGCCTGCCAAACATTTTGCACATTTCATCCAAACCCTGCTGTCAGTGTGCAGGTCTGCAGGAGACGCTTTACGCACGACAAATAGGAAGAGTACATTCACTTTATTTCCATTTTCGCCTGGATGATCACTTTAATTAAAAAAGACACGTCTCTGAAGGCACGCAGACGTTTGCAACGAGCTGTTTTTAAAACACTTGTTGGTAAAATAAAACGATTGCATGTTCATATTCCGCGTCTAATCCCCTCTGATGGGTATTTTACCTATATTACACTACAGCGATATTGATCCGTATCGATCCCCTCCGTCCTCAACATTACCTCCATGTCTGTCAGTAATAAAATGCAGCTTCCTGTGGGTCACTCCGGGTTTCCTAACCTCTCTGAAACTGAAAAATCACTACAGTAATCCCGTACAGTGCATTTCAGGAGGAAAGTACAGTAGGTTGCTGTGTGCACAGTTCCCTATAGTGCATATAGGAGCTGCTTCTGCTGGGGTACCATTATATCTCCATCTCCAAGCCTTAAGAGTTCTGCAGGGACTCTCAGTCTATAGAGAAGAATATAAAATGGCAGTAAAAAAGCTCGTCATTATAATCAGAGGTTTTCTTCCCACTGTAATATTAGAGCTAATCTGCCTCCAGGGACTCCTGGGGCTGCTTAAAGCAACAATACAACAGTCCATTCATCTGAGGCTGCTCATAAACCAGTCACACAGGCGAGGGAGCGTACGTCTCTCTCCATATCTATTTCCCTGTAAATCCTCACACAGCACCTGAGGCCTCTTGGGCACCTGTAGCATCAAATTTGACACCATTTTTCCTTCACGTTTACCCCTCCCGCCTCTCTGCAACGAGCATTTTGTGTGTTTTGTTAACATGAGCTTAAATCCAAATAAAGGTGGCGGAGTTTCAGTGTAAACTGTAAATGTGGACAAACAAGGGGGGCAGGTGATGATGACTATCCGTTCACAGCCGCGCAGGCATGCGTCAACACTGGGGAATCCAGTCCGTCCGGTCCCTCCTGTCTCTGGCTTTCTAGTCCTTCCCTCTGTGCGGTGGAGGGAGAGAGAGGGAGAGAGAGGATGGGCGTTCGACCTGCTCTACATGAGAGAGAGAGAGAGAGAGAGGGAGGGAGGAGAAGAGGGGAGGGTGGGGGAGTTGGGTATTTACATGCAAACTGCATCTGCCTTTCCCTGACAGAGAGTGGCAGAGAGCTGTAGTAGTAGACGCCACCACCGTCGATGTGGTCCCTTCCCCTTCAGGAGCGCCGTGTGAACGTTCTGGAGATGTTTGGCGGGGCGCTCATGGGAAACGGGCTGTGTTGCATGTTCAGTCACTTGACCTTTGACCCCCCCCCCATCCCGCGCTTACTCCGCTCTGATCATTCCTTGTGACACTTTAAACGGAACTCAGCCTGAAACCTTCGTCGCAATAACGTTTGGCCCTTAACGGAGATGTTGGCGGAGCACAGCTGTGTGTGTGCCGGAGTAACAGCAGCATCCACCCTCTGCGTTGGTGGTGTTTTTGGGTAAAAAATGCAAATGCAGCAAGCGTTTTGGTTTTCTCGTCTCTTAAATAGATTTTTTTTAAAAGATGTAGCCCTGTCGCTTGTGCTTTTAAATTACAGTTTAACATATTTACACTACATTATTGTCAAAAAATGTTCCACAAACACATAAAAAAGCTCCTTAAAGCCTCAGAGGTTCGGGTTGTGGTTTTTGGTCAAACTGGAGGGATCCCCTGTGCACTATATCAGACGTTGGCTCAGGTTTCTGCCACTGTAAACGTATATTCCGGTTTATTTTGCAGCAAAGTGGATGAGGTGGAGATACTCTCATTGAGGTTTGCGGCCGGGTAGGACGGCGGGCCCGGCTGTCACACGAGCTTCTGCCGCCGCGGTGTCGAGGGGCGAGGTCGGAGGTTTGATACCAAGCCTTGGGATTCCTCTCTGCCTCCTCTAATTTGGAGGTGCATCAGTCCAATTTCGACCAGATAAAACAAACGTCTCGGTCATCCACAGCTCTGCGGGAGGGTGAAGAGGGGTGGGAGGTGGAGGATTAGTCAGCGGGGAGAGGAAGAGGATAAAATGACATAAAAAAGACAAGGAGGAGGAAATGGGGGAGGAGGAGAAGGAGGAGGGAGGTTGAACAGAGTCCGTTCTGCACATTTCTACGTAAAAATTGGAGATCTAAGCGAGCCGTGTTGTTAATGCCTGTCATTAAAATGGGAGCTGGGAGAGTGGAAATGGGTTTGGTGTGTGAAATGGAAGCACACACACACACATTCACATCCAAGCGCCGCAGAGAAAGAGGCGTCCACGCTTCCGATTATAGAGGTTTCACGCCAGGTTGCTCCACTTTTTTTCTTTTTTTCCCCCGTTTTTTGTAGTTCAGGTGTGACAACAAGCAAGTCGACAAGAATTGGGGAAGTCAAAAACTCACAAACACACAGAGGCAACAATTAGAGTCGTCGGAAAAGCTGCTTCGTTGACTAATAGGCTGCTAGGATCGTGTTTGAAGGAATCTGTAATCCATTGTTTCTTCCTTCATGGTGTCAAATGAGCTTCAACTTGCATGCTATAATCGTCCAATTCTGCCATGACAGCAGTTATATCTGATGTCATTTACCTGAAGCAACTGTCATCATCCCGGTAGCTTTGATTAAGAGCAAAAAACAGTTGGAGGGGTCACAGAAATCATTAGATATCCCCCCGAGGGAATCATAAACACCCCCAGCTAATTTCATGTAATATGTCAGTTGGTGGTAGTGAGACTGTACCGTCAGACAGATGGACAGATGTTGTTTCCTGCTGTAAAACTAGTCTAAAAGCACTTTTATTGAGCCGATGTTTTATCGCTGTATTGATTTTTTTTCAACCAGGCAATAGAAATGGGGGTTACAGTCGATTAGATGGTTTGAAGCTCGCTGCCTGCTCACACTCTGAGCACCAGGTGTCATTTTACACCTTCATGCAAAACACATCCCTGCATATTTACAGTAGATGGTGCATTTGTAATGTGAAAAGCACCATTTTTCTCCATCTGACAACGTTTTTTGGTCATTTGAATTCTCTTAACAGTCCAAAGATACTCAATGTACAATGTATGAAACGAAAGAGCAGCATGTCTTCACATGAGAAAAGCTGGATCCAGAGCATGTTTGTCATGAATTCTTGATAAATTGATTATGTAAATTGTTGTTGATTAGCTTTTGGTGGATTAATTGGCTTATTTCAAGACTAATCTGTTAAACGGTTCAGTATGTTTGAGCGCCACAGGCTGTGAACGATATAAAAGATTAAAGCTGCAGCTGTAGTGTATGTAGGCGCTGTTGTTCCAGTATAAGGTATTTCCGTAGTGTGATTGCACTCCATGCTGTATCGTGACATTCAAATAATATCAAGATGCTAAATAACTGTTGCCGATAGGGCGGCTGCAACAATTTTACCAGCTGATTTTTGTTTTTTAGCTGATATATCGATATTTTGTCTGTGTTGAAATTGCATTACATAAACGCCAAAGAAAGAAAGAAAAAGTGTTTTTTTTTTTCAATAGAGTCTGCTGACAAAAAGAACGATTGGCACAAGTGTCACTATAGCGCAATAATTCACACCTCTATCTATCTAACAAGGTGAATGTAAATGCATCCAGGAAGCAATTAAGATGGATTGAAGTCAGTTGCGTTTAACCATCAAAAATCTATTTGGTGTCCACAATGCGCTCTTACCCACTCCTCACACTTATTTGTTTAACATCATATGTGGGTCAGTGTATAGTTTGTCATATTTTATGTCATTTTAAAAGGTATATTTGAATAACAATATTGTCTGAATGTTGAATTTTGCATTTGCGTTGTGTTATTGTTTGATACTAATTTAATTTCCAGTTAAGTTTACTGTTTAAAACGTACTCTTCATTTATTTTTTAACCTTCAACACCCCAATTGGTGCATGTATTGTCATGGCCCTTTAAATACGTAATTTAAAGGATCCATTCGTTTCAATGTGAAAAATGGACAGCGGACAGTTTATTGGTAGAATTTTAAACTTTCGGATACCAGTATCTGCATAAATCTAAAAAATCCAGTAGGGTTCGGTTCTAATCTGTTTAAATCTACAGATTGAACTCTCCACTATATATCTATCCTCCACCACAGTGAGAGCGTCACTTTGGCGATATTAGCAGTGATTCTGCGCGTTCGCAGACACGGTCAGGTGTTGCGACAGCAGTAGTCTGTTTTCATTTTGTCTTCATGTGCTTGCCGTAGTCTGACATGTGGAATAAATATGTTGCTGTGGATTTAAAACAGCGTTGTGATGATTCCTGATCTTTACTTCATACCAGCCTGCTGTTCATCTGCCATCCACTCCCATAATCCCCTTCTGCTGCTGCTGCGAGGGGATCAGTGTGTGTGTGTGTGGTGTTTGTGTATGTGTGTGGTATTTGTGTGTTTGTGTGTGTGTGTGTAGATCAGAGGTTAGACAGCACATCCTGTCAGTAGTAAGGTCACACGTTTGATCCCAGAGCCGGTCCTTCCTGCCACAGTGCCTCTGAGCATGACGTTCAGGCTGAATACAGCGACACAACAGGAAGGAGACAAAACACCGAAACCATTAAAACCAGTGAGTCAGCTCCCAGTAATCCAATGTTTCCTGTCTGACAGTAAAATGGCCGTCACATGAGGCCATGTCACTCGGTCGGTTCACAGCAGAGTCATGTTCTTTTCATTTTCAGTCTCTGACACCTGATAACTTTGTCTGCCCTGCACTAACTATTTACTTAAGGTGTGGGCTCACTCATAAACTGTGACACATTATACGATGCCTGCTTCCTGTGTGGAGAGCTGGAGGTGTGTTACAGGTGCACAAAGTATGTATCATAACTCATGTACTTTGTGTGAGCGGTTTCTGTGATTGTGAGTGTACAGTCTGAATGTTTTTTTTATAAACCGAAATGTGTCCATAGCACAAATAATGAATACATTTACCAAAAGTTGGCATTGAATATCTCATCGGATTTGTAATTTTATAGATTTCTGACTTTATGTATTAAAGTTCTTGTTTGTTTGCTTGTTTAACAACATATAACTAACATTTGGGAATAAGGCTTCTTTTGTCAACTGAAATTTAAAAAAATTGTAATTTAAAAAAAGTATATCTCTTGTATTGATTTGGAAACTTGATTTTTTTTTGTCGGCACTACTATCAAAACATTTTCACAATTACATGCGGCTCTGTGGAAATAAAATTATTTAAAAAATGATGTTTTAAGACTTCGGGAGCTCTGTACAATTTCCCTTTTTGCATGGACAAAAAACTGAAATCTTTTTCCATACTTTGTTTTTGAAAATGGGTCGGTTGTTCCCACACCTTTGATTTATACAATACTGCTCTGAATCCCTCGTCTCCTTAATATTGTGAAACCTTACAATGTATGTGCGTTCTTAGTTATGTTTAGGGGAAAACTTTTTTTTTTCCAATTCAGAGTTGCAGTTTTGAACAAAGTACAGTTTAAAGGTTAAATATTGCGGTTAGCGCTGTGAAACAGTCACATTTCAGTTTGGTTTGGGACTTATTCTGCTAAGTTTAGCAATAGATTAGGTGGAACTGTACACACAAAGCACGGTTCGGCTCACAACTCGGTTCACACACCTCGGTTCAGTACGAGTTTGTTACAATGGAGGGAAAGCAATACAAAAATGCATAAGGCATTTTTTTTATATTGTGCATCAAAATTTTTGACGTAAAAGCCCAACTTTGGTGGCCTCTCACACATACTGCCACTCTTCCATCATATACACTGATGCACGTTTCTCTATCACCATGCTGGCATTGTTTTGAAGTGAAGACCAGTTTAAAAAGTACACGCTGTAGTGAATCACAACTTGTTAATCAAAACTATTTTATTAGAATTAAAGATAATATAGCCTAATATAGTAACCGGGTCCATGATATGCGCACCACGGCAACTGCGCAAACCGCGAAACTACTGGGGTTGGTCAAAATAAATATGATTGTTGGTGCATCCTGGTGGCTCACACTGGTAGAGCGCGTACCATTAAGGCTGAGTCCTTCCTGCGGAGGACCCGGGTTTGAATCCGGCCTGTGGTCCTTTTGCCGCATGTCCTCCCCTCTGTCTCCCCCTTTCTATCACTTTCAATAAAGCATGAAAAAAAAATCTTTAAAATATATATATATAGTTGTTACATAAATAACTCAACATTGACCATAACCAGTGGATGCACAGACCGTGGAGTTTGATGAAAAAAAAACATATAGCCATATGGGAGAAAATACATTTCCCTTGAAACTTAATTGACAGGAGCAGAAGAAATGTAATGTTAAGAACACCAGGAAGCTACATGTCATCATTAAAGTGTCACTTAATGACAGGAAGTTTCAAGACGGCAGCAGTACGTGACACTTTCATACCTTCATATACTTCATATGACAGTTTGAAATGTAGACGTGTACAACCAAGTGACACCAAATTAATTAATTAATTTCATTTTTTGTGCCGCTTTACAACATAAGACTGAACAGTGAAGTGTAAATTGTAAATCCTTCATGCAACGAACACATAGAATATACACAATACAGAATATATAATATATTTATACCTATAAATGTCACACACAGGACATTTTTTACAGTTTGTGCAGTATGTCAGTGTAGTGTGAGTCATTTCTAGGAGGACAGACAGTCTGAAAGTGTGTCACCATTTGTACAATTATGGCGCCTCACTCGTCTCTATGACGACAGGGTTTTTACCCCATCTTCCATTGTGGTCATTCAAAAACATAAATCCATGCAGAACACACACACACACACACACACACACTCACAGGTGGTGTCAGGAGGCAGAGAGGCTCTGGCAACAGTTGGCTGCTGCATCTGAATAGGGAGGATGTGTGTGTGTGCATGTATGTGTGTGTGTTGCTAATCTGGATCAAACAATGGCAGTGAATGGAGTCATTAGAGTAATCCCCTTTGTGCTGCAGGGTGGGGGGACCACACACACACACACACACACACACACACAGATGCACACACTGGACCGTCCAGGGAGAGCTCACCTCGACCATGAACATCCTGTCCTTCTGAGATCTGAAAACATCAAAGCATCTTTTGATTTGAGAGTGTGTGTGTGTGTGTGTGTGTGTGTGTGTGTGTGTGTGTGTGTGTGTGTGTGTGTGTGTGTGTGTGTGTGTGTGTGTGTGTGTGTGATATTTAATTCAAGCCAAGTCTGGTATGTGTGAACATGTAGCTCTGGACATTCAGGTTAGTGTAGTTTATATAAAGAAGACACACCTGCACACACACACACACACAGGTATAAAATACACACCTGTGAGGCCAGACAGAAACTTTTAGAACTGGTTTCCAGTTTGGCTCCAGGCCACCAGCTTTTCCCTTTTTTTTTTTACTGCCAGATTTGCCAGAATAGTTTCATAGTTTAATGGTTTGTAATTGGTCTGATAATGTTCCTGTGTAATTATAGAACACATTACTGCAATTAAACCGGATGCCAGGGATTGTGCAACCTTTTTATGCAACACAGATGACTTTTATTTGGTTTCTGTCACACTAACACACATTCACATTAAATAGATTTCAGTAAGAAAAAAGTGGTTCGCTAATTAGATGAAATAAACAGCAGCAATGGTGTGATTATATTTAATAGGGTTGGGAATCATTAAAACATTTTCTATACTAATGAAGATTTGATATGTAGTTTACCGAGCATTCTCGGAAAATACAACTTTTAAAATGTTAGATGTTTGGCTGAAGAGAGAGAGCGGCTTAAATCTGCAAAACTTTCAATGGAATCTGGAACTATCTGACCAAGTGTTTGAAGCAACTTTTGGTAATTTGGACTCATTTTGCTCTGTACAAAAAAGTATTACGCTTCCATTTATGAGGTTTAGTGTGTTTGCAGTGTACATTATTGATCTGCAGATGCTTTAAACTACAGGAATCTGTAAAAACAGGTCTTTGTTTTAAAAAATGCTGTTGTTTTAAAGTCTCAGCATTACTTCCTTGATGGTTGGGGGCGGGTACATGTGTAAAGGCACCATTGGGTTGTTTGTAATGGAGATGAAGGCTGTTGTTGGGACTTTATGGTTAACGCCCCCTCATGCAGCATGCAGTCAACACTGCAGATGCACTGCAGTTCACCAGGGAGCACCAACAAGTCCAGCAGCTCATGTTTTGGGATCTTTAAAGTTAAACTGCGACAGGTCAGTAGTTTACAGTTCACTGCTTCAGTGTCTCGTACCTTGTTTTTTTACTTTCTAGAATATGTAAAAGCAGTTTAGCGTACGGTTTCTACAAAGGTGTCTTGTGCACTCTTAAAACAGATGTGTTAATATCAACACTAGTTGTGTCAATAACAACACAATACTGTGTGTTAATATAAAGACCTCTCACTTTTTGTGTTACTTTTATCAGATTTCAGCAAAGTGATTGTGTCAAATGTAACACGAGATGTGTCCTTGTATACTTAGAGCATTGTGAAACAGGTTGAAAAACACATATTAAGATTGTTTTATCATAATATTTAGATTTTTACATCAATGTGATAAATCAGCACTCAGGATGAGCCTAAAACAAACTCTACAATATTTTATGTATTACCTGTAACTTTTTAAATTAGGTTTTTTCAGTTAATTTACAATAATATATGTATCAGTATTTAATCCCATAGTTTAGTATATAAGATGTGGTATTTTACAACAATGTAGTTTGGTATATTTTATTATAATGCCACTGAGTGATCTCTACGTGTGTTTTAACTGATCAAAATCAGCTGCATTGATCCCGATCAGGCTCATATCTCCTCTATCCTTTAAAATACACAGACACATGGGAGTGTGGGAGGTCAAGACTTTGAGCGAGTATGATTTTGCAAAACTCTTAATACTTGAGTTTTGTTTACATTGGCTTTGTTTGGCCTGTGTGCAAAAAATCTTGATGTGTTTACAGCTGCAGCAGTGAGTCAGGGTAATGTAATGTGAGGGCAGCTGTAACTATAGCTTGTCTTTCTAATGTAATGTAATGTACAGTCGTTAAAGTGTGTGATGCAGGTGGAACATTAACACGGAGACACACTCTGAATATCAATAGTGAACACACACACAGTGGGTGGTAACGGGGCCATTCAGCTGCTTTGTAATGTACAGACGAGTGCTGTTGTCTCAACACACGCCCTCTCTCTCTTCTTCTACTCCTCTATTGTGAGTCTTTGTCTCTCGCCCGTTCCAGCAGCAGAGTCAAACCGTCAAACAGTGGCTGCCTGGCTCCTTACACATGGAAATGTTACTGTCCTTATAAAGCCCTCCACTCTCTTTGTCTTGTAATGCCGCACACACACACACACACACACACATTCTTGTACTTCTATCTTTGTGAGGGCCTTCATTGTAATAGTGAATTCCCTTGCAAGGTTATACTAGTTTTGGATTTTTCATTAGTTTTGGTTTTAATTTCGTTGTGATTTTTTTTCCCAAATTCAGTAAGTTTTAATTAGTTTTTAGAGTGCGTTTGCTAGTTTTAGTTTAGTTTTTATTTTTTGAAATGCTTTAGTTTCAGTTTTAGTTTTTAGTAATGGGGTGGGAGATTAAAAGAGGTCACAGTGAATTTTGCCTTTATTTCCTTTGATTTATCCATCTTCATTATGTATGAAAAAAGTTGACAAAGACGAAAACAAAAGACATTTTCACTATAATTTTGGTTAGTTTTAGTTAGTTTTGTAACCACACAATACAGTTTCAGTTAATTATTATTTTTTAAGCTCATTTTTATTTTTATTTCAGTTAACAAAAATGTTTTTTGGATTCTAGTTTTTGTTATTTCGTTACGTTAACTATAATAACCTTGTTCCCTAGCCCCTTAAGTTAACCCTTAACCTAACCTTCACCATCACAACTAAAATAACACTAACCCTAACATTAACCTAATTGTAACCTTAACCCTAAAACAAAGTCTGAAAACCTAAAAAAAGCCTTTAAAGGAGTGTGGACCAGCCGAAGTGTCCTCACTTTGCAAAATTGTCCTCACTCTGTTGTTTAAAAACATGTTCCGGTGCTCACTATGTAGGAAGTACAAGAACACACACACACACACACACACACACACACAAACACACACACAGACTGGTCCCAGCAGCTTGTTCTCTTTGTACTCAAACATAAACATAAAAGCACACATTTTACACACACACAGTGGCTGGTCCGGTTGGTGAGAAAGTTTGAGACTGTGGGAAAAAGGACGAGCTGGACGATCCCTGACTCACCCGGGACGTCCCAAAGGAGACACAAAACACACACACACTTACACACACTACATGTGAACAAACATGTCAACAAGAAATCACTCCACTGATTTTTTTGTTCTCTTTCCTGACATTCGACCCGGTCCCAAAGTCCTCACGACCCCTAGAGCTTTCTACTGTGAGTCCACATGTTACAGTTTACATTACGGGACAAATCTTTTACATTTCACATGACAGCTGTGAGCGAACGAGGGAAGTGGGTGTCGGATTCCATGTGAGTCTCGGATGATTGTGTTGTGGATTTTTTTTGCAAGGGCTCCTATTTTATTTTTACAGAAAATATGATCTTTAATTAGATACTTGATGAGGCTCTTGAAACTCTATATAATTTATTTGGAGGGGAAATGTGTCTGTAAGCCAAACTATCAGCAACAGAAAGTTGGCGTCACATCTAATCTGATCAGATTCATTCATTTTTAGCTTTTCTATCATCGGACAGTACCAGATTTTAATCAAAAGTTGCCAATTTTAAGCAAAGTTAGTGTTTGGCTGCTTGTATTTGGGCAACATTTAGCATTTGGCTTCTTCTGCTGAATGAAAAACATTTTTCAAACTAGTTTTCAACAAAAAAGATATAATTGTAACAACCTAGATTTAGATAATACTGACATCCATCTGCTGCTGCTGCTGGTTTTATGCGGAACTGAATCTGCACTAGTATGTAAACATTTCAAACAAAAACCACCTTTATACAAAATCTTTTTTATTTTAAATATATCAGACAAATATTAATATACAAGTGTATACATAGATTAGCTTCTCAACCTAAAATCCACATTTTCATAAACTCCTGCATGTTTTTATTCCCATAGCAAACAGTGATCTACTCCGTCAAGCTGTGCTGCCAAACATTAATAAAACTAAAACGACTTTATTTCATATTGTAGATGAGATCCCACAGTCTGAATATTCAGGGAAGAGTTTATCAATGTATACACAAGGGATGCAGAATATTTCCATTTGATGTGATGGTGTAGCCTTTAAAACACAGAGACTTTAGAGAGACCAGATTTGTGTCACTGCAGTGTGTATTGTATGCAGATAAAGTTTGACTATTTCACTCACAAGATTACATATACTTCTATATTGATATTTGATTGAATACAGAAAGAAAAAACAAAAACTGCATGTTATTGTGTTAAAAATTAAGATATATTAAGCTAAATCCACAATTAGTTTTCCTTTGTCCTCTTGTCCCCTTTTCTAGCATTTGCTGGCAGGTTTAAGTGGCACTGTTAACCAAACTATACATCAGGATAAAAACAGAAAAAGAAAGACAAAAAAGAAGTACAAACATAGTCCATTTGGTGGCATTTTTTCAACAAATATAAACTAGAAGTGGAAAAAAACTATAACTGGAAAATCTGAGAAATAGCACTTAGTTTGAGTTTACAGTCATAATAGTGGAAATATGTATAATATTATGTTTAAGAATACATTACATGTATGTAACTTAAAAACAAGTTATATAATTAGTTTGAAAGTGACTAAAACTATAAAAAAAAATAAGATCAATCATAATTTATGTAAAAAGAATGATATATTTGTCAACATCACATCGTCACACGAGTGTATTTGCGACCCAGACTGGATGGCTCTGTTTCGAGCCGACAGACTGTTGTGTTCAGCGGGACATTAGCAGACTGGACGTCCTCCAGTAAACACTGTTGTGCCATCTCTGTTGCCACGGTGACGTGTGAAATGCCGCAGGGTTAGAGGTCAGAGGTCGGTGGTTTGTGGGTATTTGGCAGTCCTGCAGAAAAATGTGAGAAAGAAACACACACATACTGTTACACTTCAACACACACACACACATGCATTCACATGCACATTCACACTTACAAACCCCCCCACGCTCATACACTCACACACACACTCATTCACATTCATGCGGGGTAATTAGGTGTGTTTGTGTCACTGCGGGGAGCCGAGCAGCCGACACTTCAGACGAACAACTGGACAAAAGCAACAACACTGTCAAACATTTACTGCTTTCAGCCTGTTGGTTGTGAGAATTTCTGCTTTTTTCTGTTTCAAATCTCCGTAAATGGAACATGTTACAATTTATGGACTAAAAGATAAATCAATTAAAAGTAAAAAAAAACAATCACTAGAATAATTAATAAGGAAATTGACCATGTGTTATACAAAACATCTTAAATTTTGCTTTCCTTAACTAAAAAGTGAGCCTTTTACTCTTAAAACATCTCTTTTTTCTCTCTCTCTCTCCAGTTAGAAGTTGAATCATGGATCAGTGAAACACCTAATGGCCAAAAGTATGTGGACACCCATACATGGCTTGCAGTCAGCATTAGGTTCAGGACTCTAAGCAACAAACAACAAAATCAGATCTAAATGGAGCTGCTTTGGCACTGTGCATTTGGCCACATAGTGTAAAGAACTGTTTCTGTTTTATTCATGGTGGCTGCACCAGTATGAACCTGTGAAATTGCAGAAAGCCAGGATAGCATCTGCCTCAGTTGGCCAGGGTTTTTCGATATCATTTTCAAAATAATCATGTTAAATACACTCTAGAAGAGATAATCAAAGTTCAATTTGCTCTTCCATAAATTTGCAGCACTCCCATCAAATCAAACATACAGATAACAAGACATCAGATGCGCATATCTTGAAAATAAAACCATGCACTTAAGCATAATAAAATCAATTCAAAAGATGATGGAATTGCTAAAAGAGCTATTCAAACTAACCTAATGTACAGTTTATGAGACATGTTCATGAACTTTGTGGTGGAGAATAAAATAGAGAGAATGATCTGAATTTTCAGCAGTAGAGCTTGATTCTGACCTTCAGTCTGAGTACCAAAAGCTGACCAGACACGTCTTTCATAGTCTTGTTTACTTTTTCCTTTCATTACACCTTTCCTGAGTTAATGCAAAAGGTTGCAGATTTTAAGACTATTTCATTTTTTCAAAGGTCATGTACGGGTGTTTCTCCGTCCACGACAATTAACCTTTCTTTTGTTAAATGAAAGAAAGGTTTTATAAAGTCTCTGTAGCCTCACATAATGATGATACACACTTTTATCTGTGTGCAGACAGACAGAGGAGGTGTGAAGGGTCATTCGGGGTTAAAATAAGTGTATTATATTGGTTTTGTGAAGCTGCTGAACAAGAGTTCAGACTGTTGATTCACTTCATGTCACTGAATGAATGTGTACAAGGCCTGACTTCTCCTCTCACACTGTAGGAGACTTAACAGGCTCAGAAAATACAAGCCTTTACTCCCACACACACACACACACACACACACACACACACATATGGACACACATGCTGTTCAGTAGCACTCAGTTAACTCTGTGCATGAGTGTTGCAGTGGTTTGAGGAGGAGGATGACACCAAGACTTCCTGATTCCTGCTCAGCATGCTAGTCCATGTTAGAAAGTGTGTGTGTGTGTGTGTGTGTGTGTGTGTGTGACTCTCCAAATCAAGGACGTGAGGAGAAAAAAAAACACCCTCCAGATTAACCTCGTCGACCTGCAGCCGAGCAACTCCTACAGCACGAAATACAGAGTGTGTGCGTGTGTGTGTGTGTGTGTGTGTGTGTGTGTGTGTGTGTGTGTCTGAGATGAATTACTGCCAAGCAAAAGAGAAAAAATGTGGAGACTGAGAAAAGAAAAGAGGAAGAAAGAGTTTATATCTGGCTCAAAAATAACATTATGGATACCAGGCTTCAGGTGAAAAGTCAGTTTGTGAGTAAAACATTCAGCCTTGATCATGGAGGCATCATCAGAATGTGATTTGCTGGCGTCGTTCAGACTTAAAGAAAAGGTCAGATATTGTGTTTTATGTCTGAGGTTGTGTTTATTACATTGGCCTGCTGTTATTGTTCACTCAATCTGACATTTTAAAGCTCTTATAAAGACTTTAATCTGACTTTAACAGACAACTAGGACGCGTTGAAGACTTCAGATGTCTGAAATGATGCTATCTATTATTCAAGATCTTAATTGTTGGAAAAAATAATCATATACATACTGATCCTCTGCTGGGACACCTAAAGGGCTGCTATATTCTCATGGTTAAATGTTTTTTGTTGAATGATTGTAGCTATGAGGATGAACCAGTTTGATTTCTGACGCATTGTACTAACCAGTTCTCCTTGACTATATTGCAGCCACACAGACATTAATGTGATGAGTCAGTCTTGGCCTGATTTACTCACAATGACTACTACTGCCCTCCTATTAATGCTGCCCACTGGGCACTCTGGATATATCTCATCACCTCTAAATACATATTAAAGGTCAGATTGTATGTAATTCTGTACTGCACAGTATGTCTGCATACATCAACTTGTTCATGCATATGAACCGGTCATATATTTTTATCTTTTGGCCATTTCCACAAGTAGAAATCTGCATTTATACATGGATTATTTGCAGTGAAAATGCAAACTATAAACCAAACTCTGCATTACATATTATTATTCTCTCAGCCCCAACAGAAAAACTACTAGCACATGCATATAAACACATTGTTTCTTAAGCTAGATTTTGACAAAGGTACCATTTAACAGTATTTAAAAGTATTCTAAAAATTGCAATCTAATAATTTACTACAGGGCCAAAAGGTGAATAATACAATAATACCCCATGTTAGAGGAGGATACAATGACCTAAAGACTTTTAAATTCTAGATACAAAAAGTAAAATAAATTAATTCTGTCCACGTTCAACAGCGTTCGGTGGCCAAATGTCAAGACTGCCTGATCATAAAAGCTGACAGCCATTTGTGCATCATGCAGTATTTTCTCCCCTCTGTTGTTTTATAATGACGTGGTAGTTTTTCAGTTGACCTCAGGAAGTGTTGCCGACCACCTGTGTGACACTAAAAGCTAAAACATGAACACATTGTGTCGCTGCTGTGCGTCTTAAACGTCATTCTTTCTGTTCTGATCAGCATAAAAAGCTTTTATAAAGTCTCTGAGACTCGCAGGTGTCCCGTTCCTTCTCGCTGCCTCTCGTCAGTATTTTTGGTCGAGTGTCGCCTGCAGCGGCGTTAGGTTTGTCTTCCTGTCAGAGCGGCCGAGTGGCAGCAGGAGGAAGTCATCACTCTGTGCTGCTCGGCTGCTCTCTGCACACTGTCGCCGGCCGTGAGACCGGGCCTGAAACCCCGTCACCCTCTGGTCCCGCAAATAACTGTTTGGGACACATTTAGTGGCCCAAGGAGACAAATTCGACAATCTATTCCTGGTCGGCGCTGACATAAATCTGCGGCAGGAGCAGCTCTGTAGAGTCCACTTTCTGTTAGTTTGTGTCTGTGTGGCGTTTGGAGGATGAGTGACCGGTTCCCAGCGCTAATCTGTTTCCTCTTGTCCCTTTTCGTCTCTTTCAGAGGGGTGCTGTTGGGCGGAGACATGGCGATGCTGAGGTGGGAGGTTCTGCTGTTCCTGGCGGTCGTCCTGGCGTTCTCCTGCAGCGCCGCACCCACCGACATCCTGTATCGAGTTCCCGAGGAGCAGCCGCCAAACACGCTGATTGGAAGCTTGGCGGCGGACCAGGGCCTGCCCGACACCGGCCACCTCTACAAGCTGGAGGTCGGCTCTCCGTATCTACGCGTTGACGGCAAGACGGGCGACATCTACACCACCGAGATCCCCATCGACCGCGAGAAGCTGAGGGACTGCCGCAACCTGTTTGATGGCGACAAATGCTTCCTGGAGTTCGAGGTGTCGATCACCGACATGGTGAAAGGAATCGGCTCGGGGCCGCGGCTGATCGAAGGCCGCATCGAGGTGCTGGACATCAACGACAACACGCCGCAGTTCTCCTCGCCCATCCTCTCCCTGTCCATCCCTGAAAACACGCACATCGGCGCCCTCTTCTCCATCCCCATGGCAACCGACAGGGACTCTGGTAGCAACGGAGTGGCCGAGTACTCGCTGACCACCGTGCCCGACGCCGAACAGCTCTTCAGCCTGCAGGTCGCCGTGGACACGGACGAGAAGCTGCCTCAGCTGGTGGTTATGGGAAACCTGGATCGGGAGAAGAAGGAATCGTACGACCTGAACATCCGGGTGGTTGATGGCGGCAACCCTGCGAGGGCGAGCAGCGCTCTGCTGCGGGTCACCGTCACCGACCAGAACGACAACGCCCCGAAGTTTGAGAGGAGTCACTACGAGGCTGAACTGCCGGAGAACAGCCCGCAGGGACACTCTGTACTGCAGGTCAGTAAACACACACACACACACACACACACACACACACACACATACACACTGACATACAGGGCTTTCTAGAAATTCATTGAAAACATATTTGACCTGTTATGACCACAGATTATCACATCTGAGGACAAAAACTTACATCAGCGGATAAAAAAACAGCCAGAAAGCTTAAACCAAACTTTAATTCCTACGATTTTGTCCACTCCAGTTTAACCTTTTTTTTAACCTTTTTGTATTATTCTTGTAATTTGAAATACGACTAAAACAACACATTCTTTGATAAATTGATTGACAGAAAACGTATCAAATTCAATCCAATCCACTTCATTTATATAGCAGGTTTATGGCAAACACAGGGTTTGTAAAGTGCTGCACAAAACCACAAGAAATAGATCACACAATAAAAGCAAAATAAATAAGATAAGTAGCCAATAAAACAATAAAAGACCATAAGTTGAAATAGCACAAACTAAAATTTGCATGTATACACATAAAATCATTAAAAAAAATCATAAAAAGATCATAAAATCAAGACTCTACGTGGTGTTAACAGCCAACGTATCACAACAAACTAAAGGATAGAGTCATTTATCAAGCCCAAATGTCAAACATCCTCTGGTTCCAGCTTCTTAAATGTCAGAAGTTACTCTTTATTTTTCATTTTCTATTGAGTACTTTGACAAGGCATTTGAAGACATTGGAAAACATCACCATGGCCCGGCACCTCCTGATGGGCCTTCTGAAGTATTTTGCAGACTTAAATGGTAGATTTATAGAACAGGAAATCAATCTGTAGATTATTCAGTGATAAAAAATAACCTCTGGTTGCAGCTCTAATCTGAAGCGCCGACTTGGGAATTAAAAAACAAGGGTGTTAAAAGTTTTGTTACTTGTTCTATTCCAGATCAGTGGTTCAGATAATTCAATTAAACTGGACTTGTGATGTGAGACTTCATTGCAAGACAAACAAAATATCATTAAAGTGACAGGAGTGATGGCCTAAACAAAAAACCCAGGATGAAAACAAATATACTTTTCTTTCAGGGGACTGGTGTATAAAGCAATTTGAGACAGCTTGAAGGGAACTTCTGGGTTCAAGTGGTAAATGTTCACCTGTAAGACTTCTGTTTCATATGTAGATAAAAGGTCAGGACAAATCCTGAGCAAAAATTCCACATAAATCTGACTCTTTCCTTCAGTGGGAGTCTGGCCCTCGTCATGTCTGAGTGCTGCTGCTGCTCCAGAGTTTTTCTCGTCCACCAAACATTACAGTGGAACCTTTTGGCCCTGTTGGTGATAACACTGAGAGCTGCAGGACAACACGGCGCACTGACTGCACATAATATGCTGCTCAATTATCCGTACAGACAGATGGTGCGTTGGAGGTGAAGCAGGGCGTGGGATCGCCGCGTGTAGTCACATATTAACCACTGATTCAACTTCACCTTTGAGCCTCGTCCACCGGGGGCGGCGGTACATGTTGTCAGCCGGAGCTGCGCCGAGCGGGAAGGTTCGGCTTGGCTCGGTGAACAAGCCCACCTCACTGTATCATCCTCCTCCTCTTCGCTCCCTGACTGCGACGCGACCAGCCAGCCTTCCAGCGAGCCGTGCATGACTTAATCTGAGTCAGTCATGAGATTATCCACGGGGCTTATTGGTATTATTGCTCTGGATGTGGCTCATTGCATTTCAGAGAGCCGCAGAATTCATTTCACTTAACGTGCATTTGAGGAGTGATGCTTTAGAGGCAGCGGGACAGCACTGACTGACGACCCTGACCTGCTTAAATCGTCCAATGGTGGCACAGACATGTATATCCCTGCTTTTTGACACACTTCTTAAAGGAGCATGCTGCTTCCTTTTACATATTTTAACCTATTACATTTCACTTCATTCCTTCCAAGTGGGATTTTTATTACTGTAAGTGAGCAATGAACATCATCAGGTCTTACTACAGCCCCCTTTTTAATGAATAAATATTCAAAACATTGAATATGAAATGAACAAGAACGTTCTTGACTTTATTTGACCGAAAAAAAAAGCTTAAATCAAGGTCCACTTACTAGCCCAGGGGTCTGCAATATTACTAATAGGCCATAATAAGCATTTATGAATATGATTTCGTAAGAAATATCTCAGGAATCGTAAGCTCGCCTAGCTAGAAAAAGTCAAAACTAGACTTGAAGTTGACAAAATTTAGAAGTAAAGGCGCCGGACTGGAGACTTTCATAAGTTTTGAAAGCTGTGATGCACATTTTAGTTGACTTTTTAATGGTATTTGAATACATATTCCAATGGGCTGACGCCAATGATCAATAAAAATAAACATATAACAATAAAAATGTAAAGAAAACAGTAATTCATTTTGTATAATTATTTTGTCACAGCCACAGGGAGCCACTGCAGACAGCCTGAAGAGCCACATGCAACCCCATCTCATGGTTGTCTTAATCAGTAAAATACCTAAATAAACATCAACATGTCTTCTTAAAGCCCCCTTTAATGTTTAAATATTAATCACAAGAAAAATTAATGAGTATTAAAGATCTTGTCTAGTTGACAGCGCATCTTAACTGTTTTTGCCCATTTAGTCACTAGTATTTCAGTATTGGTAAAATGTAGCTTTCTCCAGAGCTTTCAACCTCATCTCATGGTCTTCCTATACAGACAGAGTCAAGAAAGATTTTAAAATATCACAGTCATGATCAAAGTTAAAACTCAATGAAATTAACTAGTAAGTGTATGTTGCATCCAAATGTTTTATTTAAAAAAATACATTTTCAGGATTCCTACAAACAGTTGGAAAATACTTATTTTGAACCAGTATGTTTCCAAAGTTAGCAATATGCTTGAATTCAAATATAGTCCTTGAAAAATTCATTAAATAATCATGGTTAAAGCATATAATTAAAGTCACTACAACCTAACAGCTAGTAAAATAAAAAATATATCATTATGCATTGATTGCTGTGGGTATAAATGAATTATGTAAACTTCATTAAGAGCTCAGTTTATCTGCCTTGTGGGTGTAATTTGATCAGATTTGTTAGAGAGCACAACTGTCATATTTTGATTCAAATCTGGCTCTTGCACCTGATTGGTGCACTGCATAATGTGACATCACATTAGCACCACCCACTTCAGACCAGTAAGAAAAACACAGAAATCTGTCATGTAAATTGTCCAAAACGGCTTTCAATGTGATAGATTTGTGTTCTCATGCAGGAACCCATCAACCAAATTTGTGGTTTTCTGGGTCTTTAGCTGACTTATAATCATAAGATTTCTTTGATTGATTAATTAGATGATTGTAGATTTGTCACATTGTTCCTCTAGTATTATTGCCCCTTTTCAGATGAAGGATCTCTTCAGATCCAAAGCTTGTTAGAGACAAAAGAATAATTGAAAATATTGACGGAGTCATTTTCCCTAATGAATACCATCCAAAAGAAGATGATAAAAAGCATTAAATATTTCCCTGACTCTCAGCTGCTTAATCAGTTAAAAAGAGTCCGGCTGAAGCACTGAGCCTCCATGTAATTGCGTGTGTTTTAGTGAACTATAAACTAGACAGAATATAAACTGTGATGGATTATCTTTCTGTAGTGAGTTTGAGGTCTCTGCTGGATGATTTTTTCAGGAATAAACTGAATCTTACAGCCTCCTTGAGGGAAGGTAACTTGTCTCAAAACTGACGGCTTAATTTGAAAAATATTCGGGAGAAATGAGAGGTTTACTGTTGCAAAAACGTGCAGGGAATCTGGTCTGCTCATTTAAGAAAGCAGTCGGTCTCGCTGGTTAATTGTTAACTGTGAGATAAACCGTGTTTATATTTGCCGTTTGCCTGGACAGAGCGGCCTTGGAGAGCAGCCAACTCAGCTCTGGCCTCATCACAGCAGCTCAACTGTTCAATACACAATTCTCAGAAGCTGTCAATAATTCACCGCTGTTTGGTGATGTCTGCTGCTTAAAGCCACACCGGAGGAAAGGAAATCAATGGGCGGGAGAAATTATAATTTCACTTTCATGCTTTCTTTAACCTTAACCTCTGCGACTTGGATCAGTGACTTCCACGGTCACCCCCGGGTGCCGGTGACGGTCTGTCACAGTGTGTGATCCTGGGTGAGCAGGAAACCAGATATTTATTATGTGGCAGAATGAATCAGAGTCTGTGTTAAAAAGAAACTCTCAGAGATTCTGTAGGCTGCTTTAACCTTTTAAACCCTGATTTCCTCCTTAAATGTTCGATTAAATGTTGTTTTTTTCACATCCCACAACCTCATGTATTCTGCAACAGGTTCTTCATGAAAGCTTTATGCTGTTTACACTCAGTGAAATGTTAAAACCACTGACTCCATGTTTTTATGGCTGTAGCATCCCATCAAATGGAAATATTCCAGATGTTTTGTGCAAAATTTCAGCTTGACATTAGGATAAATATGGAACTATTTGACCTTTGAGTTACACTTAGTGCTTTCTTTCTTGCTTAATGTTTGAGGAGACTATTGCTAAACACTCATGTGTGTATAGTAAATAGTTGTGACAGACAATAGTTGCTCAGCTCTGCTTTGCATAAACAATGGCAACAGGAAGAAACAACTGGCATGGCTCTGTCTAGAGGTAACAAAATTGGCCTACCAGCACCTTTAAAGCCCACTAATAGACATGAGAGAGGTATAAATCTTCTCCTGCAAGTCTTTGCAAGAAAGTGAATGAGTGTATTTCCCAAAATGTCAAACTATTCCTTTAAAACATCAGCAGAATTTGAAATAGATTCCTGTGTCCGTTTCCCAAATGACATGAGTTTTATTGTCTGTTTAAAGGGGCTTAAATAATCCCAACTGGCAGATTTCTTTTTCTTGTTTTGTAAGAAACCAATATTTTTAGCACTTTAAATTTTTTAGGAGATTATTTTTGCTGAGTGCAGGCTTGGCCCAGATCCATTTCTGCTTTAAAAGGGAATAATGGCCTTTAAATTTAAAAACCCTAATTACATTACTGTAAGTCCCAGGTGAAGCCTTTAGAAAAACGCTGAACCAGCAGCACCTGGGACATTTAAATCAGCTGTTCAACAACTAGTTCATTTAAAACTACACACAGCGACCTACATTTCTTAACAGCAGCCGTGGCATTGAATGAATGCAATTAAAAAGTATTAGATGTGTAGATAGAAAGACATACTAATGAGTACATCCTAAGTGATATTCTGCTGACTGATAGTACATCCTAATTGACTAATTACCTCCATTTACTTTGGGTTTGGGCATATGAAGCCAGATCGTGTCCGATGCCGGTCCGTCCTCTCCCGTGTCCTAATGGGCCCCGAGGAGCCAGGGCTTTTCTGATAATGAGAGCAACATTAACATTCACTCATCTGCCCATTAGATGCCAATGATCCACTGCACGGCCGTTAAATGTTGTTGTGTGGGTGTGTGCACTCAGCTTTGATCGTCTATTATGTTTCACACACAGCAGAAAAAACTCCTCCCCCCTCAGGAAAACACAAAGGGCTTTGTAGTGTTGCATTAGTAATGGTTGTGACTCTTTGTAAGTCAGATGATCTAACTAATCATTGAAATGTAACTGAGGTTATAATGGGAAAACAGGCTGCCAGTTACCTCTCAAAGATAAAACTAAAAATTGACAGAAATTAGTCAAGTGGGCTAAAATCAAAATATGTGTGGTCAATCTGCCTAAGATACATGAAAGCAAGTCAAAACAATACAACCCTCGAGACTTTTATTGTGAAGTTAAAGGTGTTTCATACAGGAGATTAACTGATTGTCATCAAAACTGAACAAACCATGCGTTTAAAAGGCAAGATGTCAAATGAATTGTCTTATTTTGACCGGTTTATTTATGCAACTTCCCTAACAGCCTTGAAAGATTTGACCTGGTGTTCTTAAATTTGCATAATCATAAAAATGGTAATGTGTGTTTCTTTTCAGATAGTATTTTTGAGATGAAAAGTTAAAGCTTTTCTTTTGTCCTTGCAGGTCAGAGCCAACGACGCGGACACTGGTACCAACAAAGAGATCGACTACAGCCTCCATCAGGCATCAGAGGCAGTTCAGAGGCTTCTACGCATTGACCGCCTGACAGGCATCATCTACGTCAAAGGCCTGGTGGACCGCGAGGAGGAGAGCTTCCTCAAGTTCTTCGTGGTTGCTAAAGATCGTGGACCAAACTCCAAGAGCTCCAAGGTCCTGGTGACCATCAATGTCGGGGACCAGAACGACAACGCACCGGCCATCGAGATCCGTGGTATCGGCTTGGTGACGCATCAGAACGGCGTGGCCAACATCTCTGAGGACATGCCCATTGGCACGCCGGTGGCTTTGGTCCAGGTGTCGGATCGTGACGAAGGGGAAAATGCGGTGGTGACGTGTGTGGTTGCCGGTGACGTCCCTTTTCAGCTGCGACCTGCCAGCGAGTCAGCCAATGATCGGAAGAGGAAATACTTCCTGCAGACGACCACCCTGCTGGATTATGAGCGTGTGAAGGATTACAGGATTGAAATTGTCGCCGTGGATTCTGGAAACCCAGCCCTGTCCAGCACCAACTCCCTCAAAGTCCAGGTTACAGACATGAACGATAACACGCCAAATTTTTCCCCTGCATTGCTTGAGATAGACTTTGCGGAGGACAATATGCCAGGTGACAGGGTGGTGGATGTGATGGCGTCAGATGCAGACAGCGGCATCAACGCAGAGCTGGTCTACAGCATCATTGAGCTCCCGGCCACCAGGCTCTTTGAAATTGAACCCGACACCGGAGAGATCCGTGTGAAGAACCTGCTGGATCGGGAAGAGACGGAGCGGTATGAGTTCCGTGTGGCAGCAGCGGACAAGGGTGTTCCAAGCAAAACTGGCACTGCAACGGTGGTCATTAACGTTATGGACCGCAACGACAATGACCCCAAGTTCATGCTGAGCGGCTACAGCTTCTCTGTCATCGAGAACATGCCTCCACTAAATCCTGTTGGTGTGGTGACTGTGACAGATGCAGATAAGGGTGAGAACGCCCAAGTGAGGCTGTTTGTGGAACCCGACAATGGCAAGTTTGTCATCCAGAACGGCACAGGAACCATCTTGTCCAGTATCTCGTTTGACCGCGAGAAGGAAAGCACCTACACCTTCCGCCTGAAGGCTGTGGATGCTGGTGAGCCACCTCGGTCCTCCTATGTGGGTGTGACCATCAATGTCCTGGACGAGAATGATAACGCCCCCTATGTCACCAAGCCGGCTAACTACTCCTACAAGTACATGTCACCTGTCACCCCACCGGACACCAGTGTGGAGGTCGTAGAAGCTGAGGACATTGATTCTGGACTCAATGCTGAACTGGTCTACACCATCACAGGAGGCAACCCGTATGGCCTGTTCCACATCTCTCCAACAAGCGGGGAGATCACGCTAGTGCAGGAATTCGCCGGCAAGCATAACGGACTGCACCGCCTGGTGGTGAGGGTCAGCGATAAAGGCAAACCTCCCCGACACACCACCGCCCTAGTCCACGTTTTTGTCAATGACACAAAGGCCAACGTCTCCCTCATTGAGGCGCTGGTCGGACACAGCCTCTACACCCCTCTGGACAGGGACATCGCCGGAGATCCCAACTACGCCCTCGCTCAGCGCAGCAATATCCTGTACGGCAGCCTTGCAGGTATTGCCGGTGTGATTCTGGTCATCGTAGCCGTGGTGGTCATCAGACACAGGCTGCAGAAGGACACCAAGAGTGGCTACCAGGCCGGTAAGAAGGAGAGTAAAGACCTGTACGCTCCAAAGCAGGGCCCCAAAAATGGGAAAGGGAAAAAGACCAAAAAAGGGAAAGCTCCCAAACCGGCCAAGCCGCTGGAGGAGGACGAGGAGGCCAGCCTGCAGAAAGGCCTCAAGTTCAACCTCATCAACGACAACGTCAATGACAGTCCCAGAATCCACCTGCCCCTTAACTACCCACCAGGAAGCCCCGATTTGGGCCGCCACTACCGCTCCAACTCCCCGCTCCCCTCCATCCAGCTGCAGCCACAGTCGCCCTCTGCCTCCAAGAAGCACCAGGCCGTTCAGGACCTCCCCGCCACCAACACCTTTGTGGGAACGGGAGACAACAACTCCACAGGCTCCGACCAATATTCGGATTACAGCTACAAGGCCAACCCGCCCAAATACAGCAGCAAACAGGTAGGAGACTACGCAAACACGGCATACCACAGGGACATCTATTGGACCAACCGGGTGTGGTAGTCACGCTGGGACAATTCTTCCATCAAAGCTGCACTGATTCCCCTGCACAGCACCCACTTCCAAATGGCTGTTTTCCATTTGTTTTTGGTTTTTCTTGTGTTCACCATTTCTGTTTCTGTTCAGTTTATTGTTTTGTTTGGACAACACAATATTCACAACCATGGAAGATTACATAAGGGATAGACCAGATATGGGTTAACCAATATTTATCCGTTGATATTTGGTGACCACAACCCCCAAAATGAACTCTGATGATCCAGAACTATTGGAGGGTTGTTTTCTATACCGAATGTTTGTGTTGATTTTTATTTTGTTCATGTTCAACAATCTCCCGTTAAAATTTTCCAATTCTTACAGTATTTAATTAAGAGCACAAGATAATTTCAAGCATTATGAGTCAAGCAAATAAAAGACAAAATGTATGAATAACAAGGGCATATATTGGGTTATATGAAGATGTTGATATCGGGAATTCCATATGGGTCTATCCTCATCCTTCTATGTGTTTTTTCCATTTGTTTAATTTGTTTTCAGTTTCACCTTTTCACTTTGGGTTAAATGAAGGAGGTTATGAGTTTTTTTTATTATTCACAAGTGTTTTGAATCTGGAGTTCTTTATGCGGCCATTGAAAGCTTCACGCTGACATCCTCATTAAGTCTGAATGTGTTTTTCTTTTCTCTTTCCTTCTGGAGAGCTGACTCGAGGTTTTAAAGCTACTCTTTATGGCCGGATCAGCTTGTTGAAGTGTGACAAAGAAGAGTGACTGTGAATTCCTAAGTTTTTTTTCTTTTTTTTCTTTGTTGGTACCCATTTTTTTATTGTTTCTCGGCTTTTCTTTGGCCAGGAACTAGACTGTCTGAGCAGCACTTTAGAGTGTTTCCATCCAGTTCAGACCAATTTAAGGTAATTTCAGCTCGGTCAGGGAGCCAAGCAGCAAAGAAAGGAAGAAAGGGAATAAAAAAAAACGAAGGAGGGAGGGAGGGGTTGTAAAAAAAAAAAGCCACTACACTATGAAGGAAAAGGTACACTAAGACTAAATACAACCATTTCTTAACCTCCGCACCTCCTGTCAGGTCAGCTGAAATATGACTTTTAATTTTGCCGTGTTCCCAATCAGCGGGGTTTAAAAGTCAATTGTTTGCACAGATTAATGGCAGGTAATTTTCCAGGCGCCCGCTTTCGCCTTCTGTTTCCCAGAGTGCCTTGCTCTATTCTATTTAATGTACAAAAAGGGGGGGTGGGAGGGAGGAGATGGGGGCCATTAAGCGCGTGATGGTGACGAGCTTTCACGCCACATCGGCTATTCTGTGATGGACTAAAAATGTCACATGCACTGTGAAACCCGTGGAGACAATCGCATTATGGTATGTTCACACTGTACATATTATATGTGAACGACATGTCAAATGTTTTGTTTTGTACTTTTTCATTTGCTGTTGCAACATTATTGTGTGTTGGTCACGTGTGTGTGTGTGTGCTTAACAAGGGCATTTCATTGTTCTCCCTGCTAACTAAAGACTTGTTCACCTGTACCAAAGACTCACACACACACACACACCTGCATACTCACTGTCATAACCATCGTATTTCTATGAAGCAGACTGTGTTTCCTTGTGTGGTCGCTGTAGCAGACGTCCTGCTGGAGTTTGCAGCTTGCTAGCGCTCCTGCTGGGTTAATATTTAGCCTGTTAACACTTGAGCTGGCAGGCGTCACACTTCAGACTTAAAGCCACACGGCCCCATATTGACCCCGTCACACACACACACCTGCAAACTCATGTACTCTTCTGCTTCTTCTCTGGGGAAAAACATGTACAGTGTTTTCATTTTGTTTTGTTTTTTACAGCTAAAAGCAGATTTTATTTCAATAAACATGTTGCTTAAATGTTAAAAGAAGTGGCGCTCTCTGTGCATTCACTGGGTGGTCAAAGTGGGCGGGGTTACAAACAGGAACTGGGAACGCCGCATGTGGAGGTACAGTATTCCATTTTCATTCCCATCCATCACACATGGAGAGAACATGTATGTTTACAGCCAATAGTATATATTTTAAACACACAGTATGGATGTTCAGGAGGTTTTTATCGGGAGCAGAATTCCGCAGAGGTCTCCTCCTCTCCAAAACAAATATACCCGCTGATTAAAACGGGTAAAAAAACTGGAAAAAAAACAGTTTGACTTTAAAATCAGTGTTTTTCTGATGCTGTTTGGTGCACACAGGACATCTTGGAGGGACTGGGAGCCAAGCTGCCACCAACGTTCGCTCAGCTTGTTTCTCTGGAAGCTTAAGATCCAGATGTCTGATGACTAAAATCCTTCATCTGGTTCAAATAAAGCAATAAAAACTACCAAGATTTAACACGTTGGTTGTAAAAATGTGGTTTAAAACAGGATGGAAAGCCAATTAATGACAGCTAATGTTAGATAACCTCAGTGCTGACGCATAAGTAAAGGGGATATGACGCCATTGACGGGAAACCAAGTGAAACCGACCATTACCTTGTTTAAAATTACAGCTTTCTCTGTATTTGGAAAGATTTGGTATAATTTAACAAGACTCAACAATTTATAACATAGTTCTAATCATTTTTAGACATTTTAATCCAGAAGAAAATTATATTATACCTTAGTTGAAATGAAAATAATTCTCATCACAATTAAAGTCAAAGCATACAATGAATTTGATGATAAGTCTTTTGCACAGGAAGATACAGACATACAGCGACATCAAAAATAGTTATGATGTACAACCATTTCTACAGAGGTCAGATTTTGGCTTAATAAAGAGAGGGATGCAAATGGTTCTTCGAGTGCAAACAATTTAAAAATAAAAATTAAATGATTATATAATGGGTTACTTTATGCAGTGGGTGTTTCATATGCATCTGTTGATGGTTAACATCAGATAAACTATTGGTCCCACTCAGTCACAGCAACAGGCACAAAAACAGTTGTACAGATAAGTAACTTTAAAAATCACATTTAATTTTAGGAAATTTTAACTCAAAATTGACAATAAATGGATGTTATGTTGCAGTTTTTTAGGGATTAGCATTCCTAGCATTCCTATATATATATTCTGCAGTGAAGTTTTCTATCTGCTGATTGAACAGTTTGTTGCTGGTTCAAAACTGGTTCTTCTAATATTGTTAAAGGGATATTTGGGACTATTTGAAGAACGGTTGTACGAGGTATTAGCCATCTAAAAAAATCAGTATTAGTTCAAGTGTATTCTTTATTTATTTAATATTTTTACTGCTTTAACTTTCTGTCAGACAGCTGTTTAAGTCTACATGGAAGCTGTTATCTACGCTCTCTTCAAAGCCACCAGACTCCATTGACCAAACTGTAATTTTACCTGGCAGAACGTTTCTGGTCTACTGCTGTCTTGATTGGTTTGTTTGTTTGTGTTATTGTGGGACTTTGGTGAATCCAAACTAACCCATGACAACACCAAAGTCACACAATTACACAGACACACTAACTGATCAAAGCAGCAGTAGACCAGAAATCCCCATGTTCTGTGGGGTAAAATGACTGTTTTGGTCATTGGAGTCTGGTTGTTTTGAAGGGAACGTAGATAACGTCTTCCTCTTAAACGTCTAGCAGAAATTACACTGACTGTGGACACTTCTATTAATCCAAACTCTCCCTTTCCATCAAAAATATATATAATATAAATATATATATAAAAATATATTTCAAATTCCAGTTTGACTTTATTTAAAATGCCTTAAGGCTTAAAATTATACATTTTCTCTTCGTAACCACATGAACACCTGAAACATGTTGTCTGTCACTTTAAGTTCACAGCAGCCTCCCTCACTTTGGACTTTGAACCTGCCGCACACACACACACACAAATACAAAAAGGGACCAAAGATCACCGAGCAGGTGCTGAACCTGCCGGGGTCAAGGGTCAAATATCACTCAGAAACAGTTATTAGCAGCAAAGAGTGAAGAGGTCAGAGGTTAATGAGGTCACATCCCCCCCTCATCACCCGGAGCCGGCATTAACAGTCCACCAGCGTCCTCCCTTTGCTTTTACGCTGACCAACTCGGCTGTCTCCATGGTAACACAACGACCTGTGTGAGTGTGTGTGTGTGTGTGTGCTGACTCATAGTACTGACCAACCCAACCTCCTCCCCCCCTTACCCTCCGTCCAATCCAACACAATCCCTCCTTCTATGAAAAGCTCTGCCTTTGGAATGAAGTGTGTGTGTGTGTGTGTGTGTGTGTGTGTGTGTGTGTGTGTGTGTGTGTGTGTGTGTGGCGTTGCCTGTCATTCAGTTTATATAAGCTCTGAGCTGTGAGTGTTTGTTCCTCTCTCCCACACACTCACTATGATTTCATGGATAGCAAAAGCCTGAGATACATATTTCCATGTAAACAATCAGAGAAAGGTCAAAGTGTTTTTGCAGCCTCGTTATTATCGACACATAAAGTGATAAAAGTCCCGATTTTCAGATTTCTGAATGGATGAAAAAAAAAAACCTCCAGTCTGACCTCTTTCTGTCTCGGATCTACTTTGTTGCGTATCACTATGCCTGCCTCTCATATCATGGAGCCTATCAGCTGTCTGAAGGAGGCTGCAGCCTGTTTTTCGCAACCACCACTTCATCCAAATCTGCCTTGTTTTCCCCCTCTGTTGTTTGATTCATAATCTGTTGCACACAACCCGCACGGCTGCACACTATCAGAGTGTTTTTGCTCCACAAGTTTGCAACCAGGCTGCAGAGAAAGACTCGCAGGCTAACGATAGATTGGCTGCGAAATAAGGGCAGCAGTATGCTTCAGATAAAGTGCTTGTTCCTTCTGTATCCTGCAATTTTTGTATCTTTGCATAACCGACCATAAACGTTCACGTCCATGAAAATATGCAGGGACAATGTTCAACAGTCCAGATCCGTGTCAATTGTAGCAGTAAGGGGAATTTTGCCTACCACTGTGATTAGCACATGTGCACATATATCACTTAAATTATTCAAATTAAATATACTTAGCCTTATAATTTCCAAAACACCAAAATTTTACATTATGTCTAGTAAAGAAAAAAACACACCAAAGACTATATAATCATGTGACTAACTAACTTTCTTATTTGTTGCAAGAAATAAATGCACATTAAACATTTTTGTCACATTAATGGTTTAAAAAATAGGACCTGATAACAGTCACAATCAGATAACTATCCAAAAATAACACGCTCATAATGAAAAAGTATGTTCAAAAAATAATTAGACAACTCTCTACAGACACATATAATAGATATAATATGAAACAATAATATATTTCTGCCTGCTTTTCTTGGTGGGTGAAGTTCGATTAAATTATTTCTTTGTTGCTAGATTGAACAGCTAGATTTTGATGCTTCCACCCACTTTATTGGAGGGGAATGTAGGCAAACACGTCAAAAGAAAAGTACAAAATTTACAAGAGATTTAGAAGAAAGTATTTAAACAGGAGGACAGCGGGAATAGATAGGGGTAAGCATCTCACTTTAAAGTACACTGAACACTTTGCTCAAAGCAGGAACTTCCGGCAATCAGAAACATTTTCCTTGTAACATGAACACGGTTAACTTTCCAGAACTGAAAGATATTCATAGTAATTACATTTTTGCCATCTGATTAGCCTTCAAACTCATCTGTTACTTCCTGGATTGTATTACTTTGTTCGCTTGTGGCTGAAACAAAACCCCTCCAACTCTGCTCCAGTCTGAACTGAATATCTTTACAACAACGTGACGGCTGCGGCAGCACAAGGCTGAATAAACAGAGGAAATAAATGGGAGTGTATATCTATGTTCCTCAGCTTAATGCACTCTTAATATGACACATTAATGAGACCTTTTAAAGGGTTTTATGCTGTCAGGAATGTATGTTTCTTGAAGCCTATGCCCTAAAATTGTGTGCAAGATAGATTTCTTTCAGACTTTGATACCTGACTGAATTTTTACCATTCACACTGCATTTAAATCATCCTTTTCCTTTCATTTCTCTGCAGTTTGAACTGCAGAGATAGCCCAGACAAAGCTCTTAAAGTGTTAGTTCATTTCAAGAACAAAGGATCCTGGAAACGTAGCAATGAACCCTATTAAATGAGCGTTTTGTTCCACCTTATTAAAAGGTTAATCATTTAATTAACATCTTGAATGCACAATAAAGTGCTCAGTCTGTAGGAGTGGTTCCCAAACTGGATTTCGGGTCAAAGATCTGAGGCATCACAAGATAAATATTCCTTTCTTCTTTATTTTTCTGAATTTGCTGTTTTTGTGATATACTGGATACTTTAACCTCCACAGGCTGCAACAAATCCCTCAGATGACACAACCTGAGAAGGAAAAATCAATCTTCGGTTGCCAAAAAGATTAAGAACCACTGGTCTATAGCCTAAAAATGATATTTTCTCCTGGAGGTATGGGGCGAAAAATGAAAAATACCCTTCCAGAAACCACAATAACTATCAGCCTTTCCTAAAACGTCACTTTTATCCACGGCGACTGGATGAAATTATAAATAATCCTGTAAAATGACAGAAACTGGACCTGCTAATGTTCCCACTAAACACTCATAATAATAATCATTTCACTCCGCTTCGGTTGCAGCACATTAAATGATTAAAAACAGGTGTTTTTAAATCAACACGTGTTCCTGCAGTTTGACAGACGGAGGACTTCCTGTTTCTCTGCGGTCCGGCTCGCTGTCACATGAAAAAAAAGAAAACAAACTGTAATGGAGCAGCCATTAGTCGGGCAGCTAGCAGTTTTTTCTTTCCCCCAGAAAATTACAGTAATTTCACTTCAGCGGGCTTAAAATGTGGTCGAGCAGGGACAGTGTCTGTCATCAGGGAGACACAGCTGAGAGGACGCTGCACAAATACTGGCTCTGTGTACTCACATGATACTGCAGCTGGAAACATCTTTTCATCTCACAGAAACAGGACAGGTTTTAGTCTTTATTCAAGCACCTGCTCTGCTGTATGGAGAGGAGAGGACATGTAGGTGAAGTGAAGACAGAATGAGCAGGTTTCATAGTGTTAGTCCAGATTCATGTTCAAGCATTTCAGACACATTGGAGGCTTCTTATACACTGTAAAACAAAAAAACTGTTGTTTTTACGGTAAAAAAAAACGGCAACTGCGGTTGCCAGAACTTTACCGTAATAAATGTGGTAGAACTTTTTTTAATATTACGTTAAAAAGATATTGGCACTGTTGATTTCATGTTTAAGATTGCCATTTTATTCCATATTTTACCCCAAAAAAATTAAATAATTAACAAGAAAATACTTTACAAATGTGGCATGAATTAAAGATTTTACCATTCAATATTAGAGTATATTTCTGTTAGAGATATGGTGTTTAGTACATTTAACAGTGAGAAAAAGTATTTTTACAAAAAATAAATGCTTGTATATATATATTACAGTATATTTTTGCTACAAACACGGTGCCAGTGTATCTTTCAGTGGAATAGTGTATTTTAAAAATAAAAATGTATAAAAATACTGTTTTGGCCGACTTAAGCTGTCTTTTACTGTCATGGTTTAGCAGTTTTTCACCGTGAAAACTACATACACTTTTTACAGTGTAGCAGCAGTTTTGGTGTTTGAGTGCCAGAACTTTCCAAGGATTTAAGGGCGCTTTCACAACCCAAACCCGTTCTTTTTGGTCTCTTGTGAACGCGCCAATCTTTTTCTGGTTCAAACGAAAACAACCGGTCCCAGACCACATGTGGGAGGATCTCCGTCTGTTTAAAATCCAACCCTAGTGCGGTTCGATTCACTGTCAACACAATGCGACCCAGTCTAAGGAAATGAACCAAAACACAGCAGATTGCAGGCGTCCTGTGAGATGATTACAGAGCGACAGATGCATAAGCGAGAGGACGGACTTGGACTTGTTATTGCAGAATTATCACTGCTCGTTGTGAATATTTCTGTACAAATGTGTTTGGTGAACACCAGAGCAGATTACAAACAGTATAATCAAAGGTACTCAGGGTGTTGCTTTGTTTATTTCCATGTTCAAATGTTCCACCACCAGCATTACAACCAATAAGAAATAATAGAGCGAGTAGATTTCCAGCCCTCCACCTTCGTACATGTCCCTCTGCAAATCTTTTTTAAAATGTATTTGGACCGCTTACATTGCTGCTCTGTGGAAGAAACCAAACTAAATACCTAAAAAGCACCTTTAAAGAACTTTACGTTCATTTTGAATGAAACAAATCTGTTTCATGAATGTACACGGTGGCCCATGAAGCTAGAATAAAATATTTTTTACCTCTTTTCCATAGAAATGATTGTGACAATGTGATTTATTCTTGGCAGATAAAGTGTGTATCTTCTCAAAACTTTATTAATCAATCTACCAAACTTATCACATTAAAAAATAAACCACAATTCACAGAGGAATGTGTATGATGACAGAATTATTCCAACTTTCTGAGCGATCATGTATTATAAGAACTGGATAAAGGACCCTACTCAGATGCGCATACGCCAAAGGAAGTTCCAGGTTTACTCCCACATTAACTCTCCCATTGGTGCCGACTACAAGTTCCCACTGGGCTCATTGACTTGACATTGCGATGACTACAAGTATAAAACCTCAGTAGATCAAAAATGGATAAAAGAAAGAGTCATAATAGACTTTGAAGTGTAGTTTGAGAAGTGATCAGTAGAAAAAATCCTTCAGTACTAAAGATGAAGATATGATCAGCAGGTTCTGCCAAGTTTGTAGATCGGTATCATCCTGTTTTACCACTTTTACATGTCTCCTTTTTAAACATTTCACACAGTTGCAAAAAAAAAAAAGTGTGATTTTCAGAAGAAATTCAAACAGGAACATAGCAGACTTTTGATTTGGACAAAGTGGTCGAATAGATGATGATTTAACTTCAAATGTATTTAGTGTTTGTTTCATCTCATCTGGGAGTTCAGTTAGTTATTAAAAAGCTAAAATTAATAAATAACAAAAATAAGCAGGATTTGTAGTAGTCTGGTAGTAGTCAGAGTAGTATTGTAGTATTTTGTACCCGGTCAGGTTTTGTGTCTTTTCACAGGTTAGAACAGGAATGATGGAGAGATGAAGATTCGTCTCACTATCTGCAGTGTTCAAGGTGGAGGGTGTGTGTGTGTGTGTGTGGAGGGGTACCTGGTCACAAAGGGGCCTTTGTGATGTTCACACACACACAGACCCACATTATTTCCACCTAGAACACACACATTCCTGAACACAAACATCACTCAGCACAACATAATCCTCTCAGCCCTCTCTATCATCGTGTGTGTGTGTGTGTGTGTGTGTGTGTGTGTGTGTGTGTGTACTACCAGATGGGTGTGTTCCTTGTACGTTCATCTGAAGCTGCAAAGTCAAAATAAAAACTTTCACACTCCTCCTCCAATTGAATAACAGCAGCCAAAACATAACAGTTTGTGCGTCTCAGAGTTCAGCTGTAAACAGAAACCACTCAATAAGAGCAGAGGAAATCAGTGAAAAAATAAACTGGAAGCTTAGCATTAAAAAGTGAGCGGCTTTAAAGCTGTTTCAGTGTCGAGGTCACAATAATTATTCCTACAACAAGCCGGAGTTAACAGCTTTTATAAAGCTCTGCCTTAAACGTCACAATAGAAATAAAAGGTTCATCGAGCGTACTTTAGTCTGACAGCTTGAACCTGTTCAATCAAACACTGAGTGGACTGTAGAGGGCCCAAATAAAAAGCACTGACTCAATATTTAGAGCTCAACTGCAGCGATGTGGTTCAATAATAATCGAGGGTCACTGACTCTCTGCTGGACCGGAAAAAACAAACTCAGAGTTCCTGTCATGCAACACGATGGAAACAGCAACTCATTTAATTCTTCTAAAACTATTTCAAATGTAAATAATGTGTTTGGTTTCTGAATTATACTGGTTTAATGTCTAATCAGTTTTGATTTTAGGAAAGACAAAGAACATCAACAGCAGATTTTTGGGTAGATGCTAGAATATAGTTACAGGACATGTTATTTGAACATTGAAACAGACCTACTGAATGAAAAATGAGGCCAAATGCAGAATTAATCTACTTTAAATTATATTTGAAGAAATATTACCCAAATCCTGTCTTTTTAAGATTTTCACCCAGCTCTGCAGCAAGGCAGTTCATGCAGAAATATCCCTGCAGATTTAAGGCAGCATTGAGGAACACTGTAAAAAAAAAAAAAAAAAAAAAAAAAAAACTGTTGTTTTTACGGTAAAAAACAGCCGCTGTGTTTGCCAGAACTTTACCATAATAAATACGGTGCAACTTTTTTTAATATTACGGTAAAAAGATATTGGCACTGTTGATTTCCCATTTAAGATTGCCATTTTATTCCATTTTTTACTGTATAAATAAAATGTTTTTCCATCAAAAGAAACACTGTTCTGCCATATAATTGACAAGAAAATACTTTATAAATGCTGCATAAATTAAAGATTTTACCATGAACTATTACAGCATATTTCTGTTAGAGATATGGTGTTTAGTACATTTAACAGTAAAAAAAGTATTTTTTACAAAAAATAAATGCCATATATATATATATATTACTGTATATTTTTGCTACACACTATACAATACTGTTTTGGCTGATATATACATTTTACGGTGTTTAATTGTTACTGAAACTGAATTAACTCATTTATCATTTTACGGTCTCATTGTCATGTTTTAGCAGTTTTTAACCTTAAAATCTACAGACATTTTTTACAGTGAAGACACGGTGCTGTTCATCTGCCTGCACTGAATGGACAGTGAGCCGGTTGAATATCAGCAAATATTCATTATTAGGAAAGTTGAGGCTTGGTTTCTGCAGTGCCAGTCTTATTGGGTATCTAGAGTCATAAAAATGTGATACTGCAACTGCAGCTTCCTCTGCTGCAGGAACATGTTATACAGAGTGCTGCAGGGATGTATGGTTTTCAAATTAGTGCTGTGCTATTCATTGACAGCTAAATCACAAGTTTGAAGGTGTTAAATTTACAGATTTGGATGTACTTCTTCAACATAAAGAAAAGATAAAAAAGATTTTGTAGAAAACATTTTTTTTCACACATCTAACTATAAAACCCTTCTATCTCACTGACTGAAAGATGAGGGAACCAGAAGTTCAAACTCATTTTCCAAGTTTTCTGACTCATCCCTGCACCACTCTATAGCATTATATTCTTTTTGATGCTATATTCTTTATTATTTATCTGAATCTGCAACTAAAGTTATCAAATGAATGCCAGGCAGTAGAGGTATAGAGTAGCTGAGTAAAGTCCTTTAAGGTGCAGCGCTAAAGAAGGAAAATAATGAGTGTAAAATATGAAATCTCCTGTGCTGCTCGGCTCTTTTGTTCGCGTGTTGCCATTTATTTCAACCATTCTTTAGAGAACCTCGAGAACCGTGAAGCAACTCCTTCAGCCTCCCATTCAGCCTCTCTCTCTCTCTCCATCTCTGTCTGTCTCCGTCTATCTCGGTCGCCCCCTCAGGGCTGTGATTGTGTTCGAGCCACTGAGACGACTCAATACAAAGATCAGTGTGTGTGTGTGTGTGTGTGTGTGTGTGTGTGTGTGTGTGTGTGTGTGTGTGTGTTTTACTTTTATGTGGAGCCAGAAATCAAAAAACACAAGAAACATAATTTTGTTAGTGTGTTATTGTGTGTTGCTATGTGTGTGTGTGTGTGTGTGTGTGTGTGTGTGTGTGTGTGTGTGTGTGTGTGTGTGTGTGTGTGTGTGTGTTGCCCTGCCACCTGCTCCAACAACACAAGCGAAGTGGAACGGAATCAGGCCTGAGGCTTCACACACACACACACACACACACACACACACTCACACACACACACACACACACACACACACACACACACACACACACATACACATACACACACACAAGCAGAAAACACAAGAACAAAACAGGCGAGTGACAGTAAAAGCAGGCATGGAGAGAGGAGGAGGAGGAGGAGGAGGAGGAGATGAAGGGGAGTAAAAAACACACTATACATATTACCGTGTGTGTGTTTGTGTGTGTGTATATGTGTGTGTCTCCAACAGGGCAGGTAGCAGGTGGTGTGACTCAGGAGACGATGAGGTCACACGCACACACACCTGTAGGCGGGGTCAGAGGTCAGATGCTGTACAGCTGCTCTGTACACTGGGCAGCTGAACTGCACACACACACACACACACACACACACATACACACACACACACAGACAACATCTGCAGCAGCAGCACAGAGCTGCAGAGTAAAAACAGAGAAAATACGAACAGCAGGGTTTGGTTCGGTTTGGATTTAATCTTGTCAAATAAGAACCTAAAAATATGTTCAAAGCAAAACCTCTGCTCTATTTTCAGCAGATTTAAGTTGCCGTAAACTGTCGTGTTATAAATGATTTCATGATTCTTTTCGCATCTTGAGATATTTTTAAATAGGAATCCTCATATTTTATCTCATATTTTACATATTGTTCCTTTATGCATGAATGAATATAAAGTGTTCTTATTTTAGGTAAACAGGTCAAGAGAATAAAACATAAAATAATATATTCAGTTTGGTGGAGAGAGTCTCAGCTGGAGTGTTGACTCACTGAGGGAAAGTATCACCATCAGTGGTACAGTATCAGCTGTAGCATCGGTAGTGCAGTATTTGCAGTATTATCAATAAGAATGTATAGGGTTGCAAAGGGGTGGAAAATTTCCAGAAACTTTCTATGGGAAGTTAAGCTTGGGAATTTTCATTTCCATTCAAAAATAAAGTAAATGCCTTGTTTTTACGAATCCTTAAAAAGGCGACTGTTAACAAGTGGCTAAATGAGACTACAGTGGTCGTCATGGACATTAAACGTCACAGTGCCGGACAGGGAGGGTAACCCTGTCACTAGTCCGCCTCCAGGCTTCTAGTCGTGTGTTTCAGAGCTCTTGCAGACTCTAAATTATGTTAATAAATAATGTGTTATGCTACGGACTCACTCATCAAAACCGCTGATTATCCCGTCGGAGAGTTTCTGAACCAAAACCTTAGTGACTTTGAAGTCATGTGACCGTGGTGTAGTTCGCTAAAGGACAATGTTAGCATTTTATTTCTGTCGGTTTAATAAAAGCGATGTTCATTTTTGAAGATTATCCTGCTGAACAAAACGCGTCATTATCAGAAGCGTGTGTTTGCCACAGAGAATATTTTCTGCAATGATCCAAAATCCCATGTTGTTTCGTTTGCTCTCTATAGTCTTGTGCTCTGGGGGCTCTGTGCACGTGATGGAGGAGTGCAGCATGCATGTAGGGGGCGTGGCCTCACTAGAGGGCGTGGCCTCCTCAGCCCTGCAGTAAACAGTGTGCTGTGTGCATGTTATTGAGTGTACTTGCATGAAACCTGGTTGTTTTAGTCAAGATTATGCTAAAATATATAATTTTACTCAACTATATTTAAGTAAACTGATAAGGGCCGACCTTCAATTGTCTTCAATTTCAATTTACGGGTTATCCCCGTTAATTCCCATACATTTTGCAACTGTAGTAAAGTATCAGTGGTACAGTATCATTATTAGTACTATCAGTAGTACAGTATTTCTTCAGTAATTTGCAGCAGATGCTCAGTGACAGTCGGCTCTGTCGGAGAGTCTCAGGAGACGGGGACAGACAGAAAGACGGAGTACTCGAACTCGAGGTGTTAGAAGACCTTCTGCCAAGTGTACAGTCTCTGACAGTCACCGCGGCAACCGCCTCCGTCTGCATCCTGAGTGACAGGTGACGGCGAGAGAAGTGACAGCTACCGGAGAGCGAGGAACACGACTTCATCAATCAGGAATAAAACACTTGAGTCTCTCATTAGATTATTAAAACGTCAGTAACGGCTTTTATTAGAGGCTTAAATCAAGTTCTCTGCTGAAGTACAGTGTCGAGGTACTTGTACTTTATTTGAGTATTTCCATTTTATGCAACCTTACACTTCTACTCCTCTATGTTTTGATGAAATTATCCGCCTTCTTCAGCTAGATGAACTCTTGGATCAGCTGGAAAAGTCCTCTTCACAAAGTTGAAAACAGCTGTTTTTCTGAGTTTTTAGAGATCTGTGCATCTATTTTTAAATTTTTGTATTTTATTTAAAAATGTTATTTTATTTTACAAATGTATTTTTAACGTAACTTTTTACTTAAATATTTAATAATTTTTTAAGGTCATTATCATATTTTGTTATTTATTTTTAAGGTTTTTCCTTATTTCTATTTTTGTTTACTTATTTAGGTTTTTTGTCTTTAATTTAATTTCTATATTTTCCAAGATTTTTATGGCAATGTGTTTTTGTAAAAAAAATGTTTATGTCTTTCCTATGTCTTTGTTTTATTTTTATATCTTTAAAAATATACTTTTTCCCATTTATTTTAAATATTTTTATTTATTATGTTTTTTTCTATAATTCAGTTTTTATATTTTAAGAAAGATGTTTAGGTGAACATTTTTATTTATTAATTCATTATTTAATACATTTTATTTTAATTTATATTTTAGAATTTGTTATATTTTTATATCTTTAAAACAATTCTTTTTAGGTCATTTTTTTAAAGGTTTTTATATTTATTATTCCATTTTCAAGGTCCTTGTTAGAAAGCTGAAACAGCTGTTTATCTGACTTTTTAGAGATACATGGTTCTCCCAGGACAGCCACGTAACAAACACATGATGATTTTTTAGAATATGATGCATTGCTGCAGATTAAAATGACCACAACCATAAATATCTACAGAAATGCAACATATACATTAATGCAGCAGAAATATAAATACAAAAACATCAGCTGTTTAATAGGAAAACATGGAGAAGGAACATTTTACTGCACAGTGTCATATACGTGTGAAAATACTCCACATACTCAGAACTTTACTGGAGCACAGATTCAGAATACTTGTTCTTCCTCCACCTCTGTCTGTCACACAGCAGAGTCAGCATTTGACCTGACAAAGAAGAAGCAGAATGAGTGAGCAGAGCTGCAGCCTCCATCACTGTCTGTCTGCTCACAGCTTCAAAATGTGTCACTGCAGAAGAATCAGATTATAGAGAGCAAACAGCATCACCACTGGAGTAAAACACACACACACAAATGTAAATTTAGGCTACGTTTACATGATGACGGTCTGAACAGAAGATGCAAAAGTGGCATTGCGTTTTCACTTTTTATTCCATGTTTAGACGAACGTTTTCGGGAGGAAATCTGGGTGCATACGGTGACGCAAAAGTGTGTGGAGTTGGATTGTATGCATGCCAGGCGGCATCACTTAAAGTTACTTAAAGTTTTCACGCTACACATTTTCATCAGCTACTCCTTCCACAAAGTTATCCACCATCCACTAGATCTCCCAGGTCCAAAGCCATCTGGCTCGCCTCCGACCAATTGGTGCGTCCAAAATTTGATAGAGGTAATTACAGATCCTTCTCTGTTCAGTAATACTATCTGTACATATCCTGTCCATTTGGTGGAAAGACTCCTGTGAGTTTATTAGAGCTGCCAGAGCAGCTTGAAGGTCTGACGCATGGAAATATTCCCACGTTTGTTTATTTCCCTGTACTGGAACATGTATGTGACGTAAACGCGTATGCGACATGAGCAGATCTGAGCAGAGTTTTGTGCCTTGGCGGAGCGTATTCAACTTTTCCACTTTAGAAGGTAGTTTCAGATTTTTGCGTTTTTAAGCCTGAAAAACGACATCATCGTCTAAACCGAAGGCACTTCCGATAAAATATTTTGTTGTTTATACCCGCAAGCGTCCTTGTGTAAAAGGGGCTTTAAGTATTAAATTCATCATGACATATGTTGACTGCAGCATGTTGTCTTAACGAAACTCCTAAAACATCAGAATCAGCTTTTTATTTGATGTTTATTAAGAACTGGGTAGGGTGCTGCCGATCAATGTTTCAGCTAATGGTCCCTGGTGGCCACTTGTGGTATTGCAGCAAAAAATTCCCCTGCAGCCCAGAAAGTTTTTCCTACAGACCACAATAATAAACATCTGTAAAACTGCTGACAGGACACATTAAACTGCAAACAAGCTCAATTATGTTGGAGGAGCCATGACATGAATATTCAGTGGGTTGCATAATTTGGTAGTAACCACAGAAACCAGAAAAGCTTCGCAGACAGTTGCACAGGCCGCAATTGTGCAATATAACAACCAAGAATGCATGAACACATGCATGCTTCCTTTTGCACAGAGAAATGGTTGGCGGGTGTAGCTCAGCTGAAAGAAAATACATGAAACTCCTCAAAACAAAGTCTGTGTCATGACTTCTAGAAAAAAGACACTGCTTCTTTACGACTGATACCTCCAACACAACTCACACCAAAACAAGCTACAGGTAAAAGAAAAATTGTCCTTTTAAGAAGACGTTATCAAACTGTCGTTTTCATTTGTTATGAGAATTGAGAGTTTGTGACTTTGAGACTTTCTAAAGTGTAATTTCAGTTTCTTATCTTCTTCATCCTTCACATGTTAAACACCTGACTGATCTTTATCCTCCTCGTTCTGCTGCTCTCTGCTCTCCTGCAGGAGTTTCAACCATAAAGGCTGTTTTTACCTCTGTGCTACTTTATATGTCTCTGTCTCACCGGACACACACACACACACACACAGCGGGACGCCCTCTGCCCTCGTCACGCTCTGCCCTGCAGGGTCCAGGGATTTTATGACGGGCAGAAGTGTGTGTGTGTGTGTGTGTGTGTGTGTGTGTGTGTGTGTGTGTGTGTGTTGGTTAACTGCTTCAGCGCTGAGGCAGAAAATGATGCAGCGGTCGGCTGAGCTCAGAGAGGTTTTATAGAGCAAAAGGGCCGTCCATCCTCCTTTACTTCCTTTTTACTTTCCTTTCTTTTCCTTTTTATTTCCCCATTTTTTCCTTCTATCCTTCCATTTTCTCCTCCATTTTCTCCTCTTCCTCCCTCCTCCATCCTTCTTTTTCCTCTCTTGACTCCACTTTCCTTCCCTCTCTCCTTCTTTTATCCACCTCACTATTCATTTCCTTTCCTTTCCTTTCCTTTCCTTTCCTTTCCTTTCCTTTCCTTTCTTCTAACAATTTCTTTCCGTTTTCCTCCTTTTAAGTCCTCTGCCTTCCCCCTTTCCTGTTCCTTTTCTTTTCTATCCTTCCTTTTCCTCTCTAGTCTCAAATTTTCCTTCCCCCTGTTCCATTCTCTCCTTCCTTCCCTTCCTACTTTTTTGCTTTTCTTTCCTTCCTCCTTACTCTTCCTCTCCATTTTCCTCCTTTCAATCCTATGTCTTCTTCACTTTCCTTCCCTCCATCTCCCTTTTCTCCTTAAATCTACACTCTTCCTTCCCTTCGTCACTTTTCTTTCCTTTCCTTTTATTTCCTTACTAACTTACTTACCTGTTACTTTTCTCTTGTCTCCTTTTAAATCTCATTTTTTCCTTACCTTCCTCACTTCTCCTTCCTTCCTTCATTCCCCTACCTTTCCTTTCATTTCATTTCCTTTCCCAATGTCCTTCCCCATCCACTGTCCTTTCATTCTTTCTCCTTCTCTCCTCCTTACCCACTTTATCCTTTCCCTATTTCCTCTGCACTTCCTTCCCTCTATCTGCTCCTCCTTACCCAGTCCCCTCCACTGTCCATCCTCTCCCTCCCTCCCTCCCTCCGTCCCTCTGTCTCTCCACTCGTTTTTATTTAATATGGCCGCCTCGTTCTTCACCTTGAATCACCTCTCCTTCCTCCGCTCAGACTGTGGAGAGGAGATAAGAGAGAAGGGGAGAGAGGGAGGGAGAGAGAGATGCTGTCGTTCTTTACGAGGCGTTTTCTCTCCGTATCATCTGAAGTGTCTGTTTGGATGGGAAACACTCGTCTCCTCCCTCTCTCTCTCTCTCTCTCTCTCCCGCTTTTTATCTCCCCCTCTCATCACCTCTCTGCCTTTATCTCCTCCACATTCCTCTGAACTCACTTCCTCCTCCACCTTCCTCCTCTTCTTCCTCTTCCCTGTTGAACTTTGTCCTGTAAAGCAGTTTTGAGTATCTGATGGTTCAGGGTTTTGCTCATCGGCTCCTCGGCAGCTGTAAAACCTACAATCCTTCTCTGTTTTCTGGCTTTTTTTATTCGTCCATTTTGCCGAACTGAGGAGCTTTTTATTATTTCAGTAAATAACTGAATCCAAACTGACTTTAACGGATGAATATCAGCATGCAAACTCCCCCTCTGCTCTTCAGGGAGTTAAATTATACGATTCTCTTTTTGAATTAGTCATTGCTCAGCAGTGTCGGGTTGGGTTATGCTACTTTTGAAATAAATTTATTACGAGATTAAGACTAAATATGAAACATGTATCTCCACCTATCTGTTGTGCAGCTGCTTCTTCAACTCTCCTCAGCTGAGGCACAGCTGCATTTCACCTGGAAGTTCTTGTCCTAATCATCCACAAATTCAAAATAATAACTAATTAATGCATTATATGAGTTGCAAAATGAACATCTTATGTAACTTGTTGCAAAAAAATGATGTGAGAACTCACAGACAGTTGTTGGTATATACATTTTACTGTTATGGACGGAGCTAAATGGTACAGAGTTACTGACAGAATGAGTAGGCATTGTTAGTTAGTTAGTAAGTTAGTTAATTAGGTTCTTTAATGTCCCAAGGGGATAATTGTTTTCACACAGTCAAGTCAAGTAGTCAAGTATAGTTTATTTGTCCCAACTTGGGCAATTTGGTTGTAGTCTAGGTGTATAAAAGACATAAAAAACAGTTCATTCCAACACACATACATACAACAGATCACAGCCTCATTATATATATATATATATATATATATATATATATATAAAAACAAAACAAAAACAATAGTGCAACAGAAGGCAATTCCAGGTGAAGTGTCAACCACATAAGTCCCCAACATCAGCATCAACAACATCATCATCATCGTCAATATTAAACTCATCGTCACCATCATCATCATCACAGCCAGGTTGTTTCAGGACAGCATACATTTAAAAAAGTCACAGCACAGTGTAGTAACACTGTGTAGCACACAAGTACCAAATACCCTCTCTTCCCACATATATCACAGAAAAACCAATATGGTCTCACAGGAACCCGTGAAACTGACACGGACAGTCATATCCCGTGGCTATTCCAACATACAAAGTGATTATGTACATTCACTGAGTGAATATTTAGAAAATAAAACATATATTTCTCGCTAGAAATGTGATCAAAATCCATTTTTATGCAGAAACTAAGTCAAAATATTGATTTTTTCACTAAAAATGAGAGAACTGTCCGCCATGTTTTTTGTTCTGACCACCAGGACCTTGAAAGTCACGTGACTTGGAACAAACCAATAGCCACAGGATATGACTGTCATTAACTTGCATTGGCTATTCCACGGATTTTGAGTTAAGCGAATGCATGGCTATTTCACGGATTCCTGTGAGACCAGGTTCATAAAAAAATTGACAGCAGCAAACATGACATCCATTCTTGACCCCTCACATGACAGAAAACAACCCTCTCACCACAGAAAAACATCTAGACAAGAATAAACATGACATGGACAATATACAGTGATACCAGTGAAATCTACATATTCTTGTCCAGGGCTATGACGGCTGTGGGGACAAAACCTTTTTTGAAATGGGCCTTTTTCCAGTCCAGTACCCTATATCTGCGGACAGATCGGAGTAGAGTGAAGAATCGGTTAAGGGGGTAGTCCTACAGCATTGTAGGTCCAGTTCATATCGGCTAGCTGATGTGCTTCCATGTGTCAGTTTCTCACATCAGGTTTCTCAATAGGTATGATGGGAATAAGCGTGACATTTCCGGTTGAGACAGAGTCTGATAGAATCTGCAACACTTTGAATGCCGTACTTTTCATTGTAAGTATGTACTAAAAATAGCTCCGACGCATCCAAAGGAATCGCCAAAATCCCCCGTTTAAGGTAATTAAAGCCTAATATTTAATGAATACTGTTACATGAGGAATGCACGTGATTTTAAACTCTTCACACATTCAGCCTCACAAGTCTTCTCTCATCTCTATCACCCGTCTGAAATGTGCTGAACAGTACATTCATGAATTCAGATGTGAGTGCATTTTTCCCGCCGTTTACACATGTTTGAATATTTTTCAACATTTTACATTTTATGAATATTTCATGTGTGGGATCAGTGAGTTCAGCTCTGCACTGCAGATCTTCATTCAAGCATTTAAGGAGGCTTCAGTCATGTCCTCAAATGCAGCACTTTAGTGTGTTAGCATGCCGTGTGTGTGTGTGTGTGTGTGTGTGCTCAGTGAACAGCTGTTTCTCTCCGTCTCTAATCCTCTGACTGACCTCAACTCTCCACGGTTTATTTCCTCTTTTCTCTTTATTTTAATTTCACTTCAATCTGTTTTTATTCGTAGAAACAATTGAAGGGACCTCTGCATTGAAATCATATTAAATATATTTGAATAAAAAAAGACAAAATACATAACTAATACATGAGAGAGCAGGACTGAGCCTCTCTCTCTCTCTCTCTCTGTCTGTCTGGATTAGCGGCTGGTCCTAATCTCTGGAGGTTAAATTAGAGGATTGAGGTCGGATGTTAACACACAGCTCCACATCTGTGACTTCTTCTTTGCTTTTTCTTTGGATTATTTCCTTTTTTTTCCCTTTTTTCGGGAGCTGAAAATTTCCCTGAAGGTTTGTGTGAATCCTGTTAAAGCCGCTGCAGAAGCTCAGAAACAGAAAATAACAAATCTGTTCTGCGTCGGTGTTTGTCGGACAGCAGCGCTCATGTTCTCTCCTCAGCTGCTGTCAGAAACCAAACGAGCAGAGCCGATGCTTAATGCTCATTTCCAGAAAGAAAGAAAGAAAGTCTGCACACTCTTTATCTGCTCAGACTCTCTGACAAACAACACCATCAATACCTGAAGTAATCAATTGTGATTTGTAGTGTTGCAGTTAATAAACAGGGAGATATTTTCTGGTGTTCCTTCTGCTAACAACGTTATGAAATGATCGCCGGCTTTGCAGGAAATAAAATATGGAAAATGTTGCAGGAAAAGAAAAAGTATGTGGACACACAATCATTGCAGTTATATATGATGTGATGCCCTGTTGGTATTCAGAGTTTTCATTGGACAGGAGGGCAAAGGAGTGTATAAGGAGAAGACACGAGGTCAAATATAATCACATGTGCAATAAAATCTGTCCTTCACCTGCAGAAAGACTCAACAGATACTACACAGTAATAGAACACCTTGGTTCTGTCAGGCTGAACATACGTCATGAGTACCTGCGAAACCATCCTTTTATTCTGTGTTGCACGCCAAGAATATGACGTCTTTGACCCTGTGTCTTCTCCTCCTTCTACACTCTTGTTGATGGCGAAAGACTGCTCCAAAAAGGCAGCGAACACAGGGAACTCCATAGAGCTACCTCTGCACAAACACACCAAATTGTTATCTTTTTAAAACCACTTCATAAAAGACGAAAAGGTCTCGCCTCGTCCGGGAACGCCTCGGGGTCCCCCAGGAGGAGCTGGACGTTGTGGCTGGGGAAAGGGACGTGTGGAATGCCCTGCTTAACCTGCTGCCCCCGCGACCCGGCCCCTGGATAAACGGAGGAAAATGGATGGATGGATGCAAGTTTCACACATGATTTCACCCAATATTTTGGTGATGTTTAGCTAATGTTACATATCGTTATATCTGTTATCCTGCTGCCAAGATGAAATCGTTACAGTAATCTGTACTTTTGATCTGGATAGGACAACAACGCTGTTGTTCTAGCTAACGTTGGTTACTGCAATCAAGCTGCCTGCCACTCACATCAAGTATCAAAGCAACCACTGCTAGATCTAGGGCAGATCAGACTTGGAAAATTATTGAAATGAAATGAGCTGGTTTGACCACAAAGATGACCTGTCACCAGGGACGGCAGCACATCTACGAATCAACAATCTCCTCTGTTTGTTTTTGTTCTTAGACTAGATTCTGTAGAAACACACCTCAGGCTTGTCTCTCCTCCAGCCTGTTCTCCCCTCAAAAATGTCAGTATAGGTTGTGTGTATGTACAGGAAGCGAAAAACAAGCTATATTTACGTATTACACTGTCCGCTGTAATGCGTCTGCCGCCATCTTGCTGATGTTGTAGTGACTGACAGCCAAGAAAAGTTAAAAAGGCGGATTCCTGCATTTCGTAGGAGGTTGGGCTGGTGGATGGATTGTAGTGATGGGTATTTGGGCTCTTTATAGTGATCCGGACCAGTTATACCTTTTATAATTCAGCCAAATTTAGCTCTGTTTTGACTTGTGATTTGTATTTGAACACATATATCACTTAAATTTCAATAAACTGTTGTAGCCAATCGCATTAACAGTTGTAAAATCCCTTGTAACTCTCTAATTTGCTTGAAGAACCACTCTGCTACACAAAGCAGATAGAAAATGCCTATAAAAAGCTAAGCATAGAAAAAATATGTTTTCATTCAAACACACACACCTAACAAAACAAGTAAAGTACTGAAAAAATAGAAATGAAATACAGCAATCAAGTAAATATGCTTTGTTAATGCCAACTACTGAACTTCTGGACAAAAAAACTCAAATAGTTTGGTAGGCCTATAGAGTAAAAATAAAAATAAATAAACGGCATAATAAAAAGAAATATAATACAAGGTGCGAAACAGCAGCATCCAACAGTTTTAGGTGTCTCAGCTCTGCCACCCCCGCCCCTCCCTGCTTGGTGGTATGATCCTTGCCAATCCTCACATGATGTAGTCAGTGTCGGCAGCATCCACAGGTACTTTTTCTAATGAGAAAAGTAAAAAAAAAAAAGAAGAACGGCTCGCATCATTCACTTAAAAGAGCCGGCTTTCGCGACTGACACATCACTAATGGATTGAACAGTGGATTTCACTCAGGAGATCAGGGTTCGCATAATTAATTTTTTACTTAAGTTACGCTGTTTACGTAACTCACATTTTTTAACGTAACTTGCAGTAGTCACGTGACCCCTTGTAACTACGTCACTTCTGGCTTTTACCTACATTTATTTACCGTTTAAACTGTCTTTTATAACGCCTTACCACTACATATAACATAAATGAAGAGAAACGGCAGCCCATTTTTACAACCAGGAGTGTGCGACGTGTGTGCTGTTTCTAGAACACGGTGCCGTAAAACGCGAGCCGTGATACGTTCATAGGTGTCGTAAATTGTGGTACTGACACGCGACCTATTCTGTCGTTTAGGTTGGAGAACTTGTTGCTCTATTCAGTTTATGTATCCACCTGAACAGCAGCTCTCTGACATTTTATGGCGAACATTGGAAGGGTGCTTTGTTTTGCCCTCCAGGTAGAAGTTCCCATGCAGCCATGGCTCTGAGGTGTCCACATACTTATGGCCATGAATTTATGCCGTAGTGGAACCAGTGGGATGGGATCTGAGAGCCACAGACAGGAAGTCAGACTGTAGTGAGAGACGGACAAACACTGTGTTGGTTTTGGTCTTTTTATGATATTTATTAATCATCAATACAGAAAGCATCAGGCAGAGCTGAAACAATTCATCAGTTAGTCGATTGATAGATTAGTCTACAGCTGTTTCAGTTAAATACGAAGCTTGAGTTTGCTGTCTATGATAATAAAATGAATATTTCTGGACTGTCTGTTGGTTTGACAAATATTTAACCAATTTAAAGTAATAAAAAAAGATGTGTGAGAGCGGAGAAGAGTGCAGGAAAACCACAGTAAGGAGCGCAGTTTAGTTAAAGCTGAATTTATTTAGCACCAGGAAAATAAACTGTATTACTTGAAAGTTATTGACAATGTAATGTGAAGCACTTGAGATCGTTCTGATCAATGATGGACAAAGCATGCATCTCCACATATTGCTGGTAAAACAATAAATAAAGTACAAATAATTTAATACCACGATACTGACTGTGATGAGGCAGAGTTCAATTATGTAATAAACACAGTAAAAATTGGGTTTAACAGAAGTTTGATGGAATTTTTTTTATTTCTGTCTGACATTTTATAGACAGAATGATTTATCAAGAGTGGAAACAGTCCTCCATTGCAGCCTGAACATCAGAATTATTATTTAAAAAGTGAATTATTTGAAGTAGGAAATGAAAGCAGGAAGAATTCCACTTGAGCTGGAAAATAAAAGCTTCTTTGAACAAAAAAAGCGATGTCAGTTTTGTTGTGGGGAAATCAAAAAAGTCCCTTCTTAATAATTCAGTTTCAGACGGTGAGTAGGGTTAAAAGAAAGAGAAACTTGTGGGAATGGACCTTTATTTCACCTTAAAAGACCAAAAATCTGACTTAAATCTTCCAAAATATCAGAGAGGAAAAAAAGAAAAAGAGGGCAAGCAGCTGCTGAATCTTGATCCATTTTTAATCTACAACCGCCGGTTTGGAAGTTTGTTAATGAGATTTGGGAGTTTCAAGAGTCCACTGTGAGTTTGAGCTGTACAAGTGTGTGTGTGTTTGTGTGTGTGTGTGTGTGTGAGGGGGTTATTTGTTGTTCTTTTGTGTCCTTTCATTCCTCTGAAAACAGACAAAGTGACGGAGAGAAATACTGTAGAGGTTGAGGCACAATGGGTGCCGACAGAGAGATGAATGGACTGATGACACACCTGGAAGCCACGCTGAAAAACTCAAACGCCACTTAAACTGTCTGTCACTGCCTGCCTGTCAGCGTTGTCATGGTAGCGGTGATGGGGGAGGGGGGTGAGGAAGAGGTGAGACCTTTTCTTTTGGGAATGGAGGCATGTTCAGGCAGGCAGGGACACGAACACACACATACACACATCTTTTTTTTCTTTTATCAGTGTTTGCATTCGCTTTGCATACAGCCTGAGGTCATGCGGTGAAGCTGTGTGTGTGTGTGTGTGTGTGTGTGTGTGTGTGTGTGTGTGTGTAGGACAGGTACCGTCCCAGTCCCCCCTCTACCTTCCCCTTTCCGTGTCCTACATCACAGTGCCGGGTTCCACCCAGCGGCTCGTTATGTGATGTCGCGGGTGGCCGAGCAGCCAATGGAGCGATCCGCAGCAAAAACTAATAAATAAACACATGGAGAGTCAGCGTGCCGCTGCAGGGGCTGCTGGGTAGTTTTGGTCTGACAGATCCGCTGTGTGGACCGACTGCTGATCTTCACACTGTGTTCATTTGTCTGTCTGAAATCCCCCCAAATCCTGTTTGTGCTCAGTTTTATCTGCTGATGAAACAAGCTTTTACGTCATTTACTGACACATATTCATTTATTCCAGCTTCTTTAATGTGAGGATTTGCTGTTTTTTAAAATGTTTTTTATCATTATTTCTTTGACCTTATTCTCTGCCTGAACTAGGCCGCTTGAATTATGTGTAATTTTATAATCTTATTTCGTTTTATAACTTTGTGTCGCTAACTTTATCTTCGAATCATGAGATTTGGAAAAAATAAAATCAGAATTAGGATTAGGAGAATTAGGAATATTGCAATTGTGATATGATGAACTTGAATGATCATTTTTGTATCATTATTCTCATTTAATTGAAAAAAATATTTAAAATGATCATAGTGTGATTTTTTGCAAATGTTTCTACCAAATAAAGACATTTTATTTTTATTTTGACACATACTTTGCCTAAATTTGGAAGTTGCACTAGTCTACATTGCAATTTTGCTAAAATTTTGTGAAATTGTGTAGCCTCTTTAACCATTAGACAATCAGTATGTGATCAGTTTGTCCAAATAACGCCTATTTGGAACTTTGCAACTATGTTTTCATAGCTGAAATACAATAACGTTAAAAATGGAAGAGACAAAATAGGCAGCACAGCACATGTTGAATATTATCTTTATGTTTAAGACTGTTGGTCGGACAAATTAAGCAATTTAAAGACAATGTTTTGGGTTTTGGGAACTTTTAACCACCTCAAACACTAAACAATTAACCAATTAAACATAATAATGAAATGGTCGGTAGTTGCAGCAGGATTATGAGGTTTGTGACAGGCAGCACAAAGCACAGATTAAATGAATGAACTTTTAAATGAGTGTTTTTTATTCTTAGCAAAGTACTTCTACACTGTGGTTTTGATACTTTTACTTAAGTTAGTTAGTTTTAAGTAAAAGATCCTCTTCAACTACTTCAACTACTAAAATTGGTGGACGACCCACTTAATAGACATGCAGATCTCCTTCAAGGTCACAGGAAAGCAAAAAAAAATGATATATAGGCCTAAATATATTTACATAAAATATGAAGAAAAAAGACACAAAATAAAGTTTGATAAAAATAGGAAACAAAATTTTTAAAAAAGCAACAAGAACTGCTGGTCAGGTGGGAAGGCACTCATTTTGAAAGCCTCCAAAGAAACAAACATTTCCTACCAGACTCCCTTTAAACCATAGACTGTGTATAAATAATAGACTTAGTCACCGTGACGTCACCCATTGGTTTGTGGACTGCCCGTTGGAAGCCTCGAGTTCAGCGTTACACTCGTCGCCATCTTGCGTCACCATCTTGTTTCCGATACATAGAGCAGACCATAATTGGACTGTGGCGCAGCGCAAGGGATCTGACAACACTGACTACAGCCTCTCTACACCGGCAACCCGACTGAGAGAAGCCGCTGCTAATTCATGTTAGCATTAACTGGAGCATTAACTGGGATGTTAGTTTTATACAGTCTATGGTTTTGGCTAGCAAAAAACAAAAACAAAATGTATCTTTCTTACCTCAGAAAACTGAGCAGTGACTCCGTGGAGTGTCTGTTAGTCCAACCAAACGCTGAACAAGACATTTTTACTGAACAAAACGTTCAAATAAACTGTCATTAAGTGAAAATACAGTGAAAGGGTCAAAGTTATGAGACCAAATTGGTAAACGTCCTTTTTTTAATATCTATATAATGTTATATATAACTTTATTGACACGTTGCCGTGGATACGCATTGTTCTGCTTCTCTCCTGATGACGGCTCGCCTTGTTAGTGACCTGTCAATCAAAGGTAGCCACGCCCCAAATCATACGATTCTTTATCTTCTATTTTCTTCTAAATGGGGCCATTATTAGAACTATTGACATCAAATTGTCTTGAAGATGATTTTTTACTAGCAATTGAGACAATAGTGTTGTCCTGAAAAAATTTCTGAGGTAATAAATCAAGTCAGAAGTTTTCAAATTTTGCACTGAAATGAATGGGCAGATGTTTTTGCAGCCAAACTTAGCTCCCCCTGCTGGAATTTTCGGTGGATTGCAGGCTTAAGGCACTTCCTGGTTGGCCTCCATGCTCAGACACGGAGATTGCCGCCTGCTTTGAACTCATTTTAACTGTGTGAACTATTGCAGGGAAATTCTCCAAAACGGGAATTTTGTTTCATTTTTTAAAAAATGTTGTTTGTTTTGTCAGAAATGATAAATGCTGTAGACTGCATGATAACAAGATTTAACATATTAGTAATGATGGAAAAGTAATTAAAGTAAAGTTTCCAAAGAAGCAACACTGAAAACAACAATAAAGCTGCTTAAAAGGTGAGTAAAAGAAGCTCTATGTGGGTCATAATCATGTCAGCTGTCTGGTCTGTTAGATGGCTTGTTGGTTATTGTTAGCATGATATATAGCTAATGGCTAGCAGTTAGTTACAGGTAGTTAGTTGTTTTTGGCATGAGACGGTTGGTTATCATATAATTTGGTTCGTTAGCCGATTATTCTGTTGATTATGAGGTTGGTTGGCTTGTTAACATGTTTGTTAACATCATATTTGAGTTTTCAGCAAGTTAGCTGAAGTTTAGCTTGTGTATTGGCCAGTGAAATGGTTGGTTAGATTATTCTGTTAATGAGCAAGTTGGTTGGCTTGTTAGTTAGCATTAGAGGTAGTTAGGTAGTTTGGTTACAGGTAGGTGGGAGAGTTGGTGAGTTGGTTGGTTAGCAATTGATTTGGTTAGTTGTTATGTTAGTCTGTTGATGAGTAAGTTGATTGGCTTCTTATCATGTTTGTTTACATCATATTTGGCTTTTTAGCATGAAAATTAGCTGGACGTTTAGCTGGTTAATTAACTGGTAAGATGGTTGGTTATCATGTTAGTTAAATAGTGTCCATTGTTTAGTGACCTGGTTAGTTGTTTCCTTAGCATGTGAGCTAGTTACAGATGTTGGTTAGTTAGTTGGTTAGTTTTTTTGTAAATGTATTCGGTACTTTAGCAGGTTAGTTGGCATGTGAGCATGTCAGACACAGTTTTAGTGATTAAGCTAGCTCTTCTATAGTAACACATTGGTTAACAGGTTAGCTGCCTCACTAGCAGGTTAATTAGATCATCAGCAGGTTAGTGTGTTATTGTGGATTATGCTGAATGTAAACATGATGTTTCTAACGGCTCCTTTTCCTCAATAACTTGACTGTCCTGCTGCTTCGCACAACTTTAATACACATAGCAACTGGCACCAGGCTGTGTGTGTGTGTGTGTGTGTGTGTGTGTGTGTGTGTGTACATATTTTAGCTTAGCGATTAGCTTTGGTATGAGTGCTGCCTCAGAGAACCACTGAGTGGGTTTAGGAGAAGGAGAAGTACACTGAGGCTAGAATTAACTAGCTTTACTTTACTCTGTGTGCGTGTGTGCGTGTGTGTGTGTGTGTGTGTGTGTGTGTCGGGCTGGAGGAGGGATGCCACACTAAATTGCCAAAATGAGGTGTAAATGTCTTGAGGCAGATGAGCTGCCTTTAGTGAGCGCAGCACTGAATATTTCACCAGCAGCTTCAGGAAAGCACTTGTGTGTGTTTGTGTGTGTGTGTGTGTGTGTGTGTGTGTGTTTGTGTGCACGCTTGGCAGCCACAGCCAATCATCGTCCATCATTGAATTTTGGTTCTGACAGCTGGAAGAGGCAGAAAGTCCCTAAACGCCTCAGAGAAACACTTAACTGCCTCCAGTGCTGCTCAGATGAGTGTGTGCGTGCGTGTGCTGCTGTTTGTGTGTGTGTGTGTGTGTGTTTGTGTGTTGACATTAGAGGTGAGTTGTACAGAGTGTAATCGTCTCATTATAGTCAGCAATCATCTGCAGCCTGATGTTCTGCTGGATCTACTGACGGCTTTTTAACACCTGAATTGCACCTGAGCAGCTACTTGACCTTTGACCTTCCTGACAGAGAAGCTCAAGAAATGCATCCCTAGTTTGACCTTTGACCTCTGGACTCTGGTTTGACCTTTTGGTTTCTATTTGACAGACAAACGTGAGACAATAGAGACAATATTCTTATAATATCCCAATCGTTTTTACATTATTCTCTACACCTAACACACAGATAAGAATCTTTCTGGACCAATTAAGGACTTAATTTTGATTAATAAGCCAAATTGACTAAATTAAAACCCTGTGATAGCCTTGTTTGAATCTTCTCAACCTGGAATAAGGGATCATGACCGACCCGCTTTGGGTCTCAAGATGATAAATGGAGAAGAAAAAGAACACAAACTCCACTTCATTTTCTGGATTTTCTTTAACATTTTGCTTTTTTTATTCTAAAGTATTATTTCTGATACCACCTATTAAGCCTTTATTCAAATTTAACAAGAAGAGAAGTTTAATAGGCAAAATCGCTCTGTCACATCTTGAGTTAACAACATTTTTACAAAACAGAAATGGTTCATTTTTAGCAGCTTATTTACAGCATCAGAGAAGCTTTTCTAAGCGTCTATATTCACATGCTTGTGCACATTCATCAAGGTGAACACGGTCTTAAATGACCTCTGATTCAGCTTTATCAGCCAAGTATGTGTGCACATAAAAGACTTGTAGCATTGCTCTCAATGGTCTTTCACAGAAATATACTTAAGAGGGAAAAACGAGGACAAACTTAACAAATGGAGGTGAAGAATGGGCAGCTGGGTTCACTATTAAACCTGTTTTTCTGATCAGGGAAAGTGGGAAAAAGGACATGACTCATCTTGCTTCGCTCTGCAAGGTAGTAAGACTCGTTTTAACTGTTTTTTTTTTGCAAGTTAGTTCAGCTAAAAGTTTAGCTGGTAAGTCAGCATGTGAGGTGGTTACAGTTTTCCCAGAAACATGAGTTTAGTTGGGTGGCGTTAGAGGATGTGCGCGAAACTCCAACAATAAATCTCACTGTTTGTTGCAAGTTTGAGAGCAAGGCTGTTAAAACAAGGTCAGTTTTGTTGAAGCCATGTCAAGTTTCTGAACAAGTAGCTGGAGGGCCACAACAAGAGCCAGCGGCAATGTGATTCCATGCTCGTGTTGTTGTTATTTGATAACCGCTAACAAATAAATAAAACAATCACTAAAAATTCACAGCAGGAAAGCAGATTCCTGACATACTTGCCCAACTGGCAACTTTATAGAAATATGTGGTAAAATATAAGTATTAAATAAGAAAAAAAAGATGAATGAAAATAGGGATAAGAGTAGAAAATGTGCAAAATATACAATAAAACAACAGAAAAATTGTGAAAAAAGTGCAATATTCAAAATAGAAACAACAAACAACACAGGTGCTACTCGACTGTAAGAAAAATAATAGGTATATACAAATGTGTAATGGGTACCATAGTACCAAAAGAGGTAGATTGTATATAAAATACACCAATGACCCAAAACATAAATAAAGTTGTTTCTGCAAGTTGGAAACTATGATGGCGTATTAGGGCCAAGTATGAAAAAAAAAAAAAAAATGACCCAGGGGAGGGGGGATATATTTCGAGAAAAAAGTCCCTAAATTTACGAGATTAAAGTGGAAAATCTATGAGAAAAAATGTCACCGATTTACGAGATTTAAAGTGGAAAATATGTGAGAAAAAGTAGCAGATTTATGAGAAAAAAAAGTCGGAAAAATAGTGTTTTGTCTTTGTCACGGAAAGCAGGGGATGCCACACGGACAGGTTAGTGAAGAGGTGCAACAGTATGGAATATAAATTTAAATAAATTGCCGGACAATCGGCTCCCACAAAGCTTTTTCTTCAGCCATTATGGAGCCAGTTTTTCTTAGAGGGCTGTGCCTATACTTATAGAATCTGGAGTTTCAGTACATACAGTTTTGTGAAAAAGTGAACCTGTAGTCTGAGTGAAGCAGGGTGTCACATCCATCAGTTTGAGCCGGCTGCTCTCAGAGAAGAGAGGAACCGAAAAGAGGAAGAAGAACAGCAGATTTAAATAAGTTAGAAGTTAGCAGCGTGCCTGATTAACTTTGAATGAGCTCCGGTTTCGGGGCAGCTCACACATAGACACACACACACACACACACACACACACTGTCATCAGCTCTTCTTCTCCTTCATCATCGTCACTCTCAGGAATGTTTGTCTGCCTTTTTGTCTGGGTGCTGTGACCTGTGACCTTTGCCCTGCAGCCTGTCATTGAGGTGTGATATTGTTGTGCTGAGATTTTTTTTGTTTTTTTTCGCATGAGAGAAAGTGTGGAACGTGAAAAATCTGCTGGTTGGTGTTTTGATCTCTCGCAGCCAGTTGTACATTTTTTATAAAACAAGCACTTTAAAATGTATAAAGATGTTATCAAAGTGCTGTAACAGCATGCAACTGGACTCCTCACTGTTCCTCTAGATTTTTTCATGTGGAGAATGATTGACATGTGTTTCACAGGTTGGCAAAAACAACCAATCACAGCTTCGTTGGAGAGATTAAAGGAAAACTACAGCGGTTTCCCACATCAAAGTGTGTTCCAGGTTTTTTTTTATCGAGTGCTGCACATGTGGTAGAAGTTGTTGAAGCTTTTAGCTGCTTTTTGAACTCCAGTAAATGTCCTCGAGTGATGTCACTTGAGTCAATAAAAAAATAGCTTGAAAGGTAAAAAAAAAAAATGTGGAAGTGTGGAGTTAGAAAGACCTCCGTATCCTGCTGTTCCTCTCTGCTGCAGGCTACAGACCCCAGGCTGCTGCTGCAAGCAGAACATGGCTGAATCTCCAACCTGTAGGCAGTAGAGATGCATTGTGGGTAATGTAGGCGGCAGGAAGAAGAATGGATGTATTCATGGAATATATACATATAAAAAAGATGATTTCTTTCTGTTGCATCCAGATGCTGCCTGGTGTTAAAACTGCACTCTGACACAGGGGGTCAAGATGCAGGACCCTCATTATTCTATACTACCAACAGTTAATTACATTACTACAAACAAAGTGAGACACCTTTACGTTCAGCTGGAGGTCAGGACCTCTGGATCTGATGGTTGATAATCCAAGCTGCTTATAGCAGTGTGAGGCTTAATTGGAGGATTACTCTTTTAGGAAGTGGGACTGTAAAAAAAACTGAGAAAAATGTCTAAAAGCAGAGTTTTATAGAACTAATATAGCTCACCTGGTAGACTGTTCCTTACTTAGATGCTTTCTCAGCTGTGCTATTTATAAAGGCAAAAAAATATCTTAGCATTATTACATTATTACATCCACACTCTTGTTGGAATATCTGTCGCTGTTAGCAAAAGCCAACACGTCTCCTGGATGGACTCGATGGACAGTCGCACAAGTTTTATAGAGCAAAAGTGTGCTATCGTCCTGCATAGATTATGCGTTATAGCCATTTGTACAGGCAGCAAAATACAACTTATATTCATTTATTTAGTGCATAACTTTTGTTTTTTGCATAACTTCCGTGGCTAACGTCATCCTCGTAACTGCTTCACTTCCAGCATTTATCTGTTTAAATTAAATTAAATTCAAATTTCATAATGCCGAACCAAGAAGTTTTTTGCCCTAAACCTAGGTCAGTGTTTTTGTAGCCTAAATTCACAGAAACTGTAGCGTTTTTCAAAACAGTGAACCGTACATTCATATATAATGATGTGTGTGCTATTTTTAGAATGCTCCGCTCTGAACCGTGAAACGCTCATATGGGTCATTTTGACAAACGCTGGTACTAACAAACAATTCTGTCTTTTAGGTTGGATATCTTGTTGCATATTTTCCTGTTACGTCCTTTTCGGGGAGAAATCAGGATGGTTTCAGAGATCTAATCCCATAAACATGGTCTACATTCACTGCAACAAACAGCCTGAAAAAAATGTTATGTCACTCACTGCTGATTAAAAAACAAAACACTGTGTATGTACATGTGAAAACGATGAATAATGAAGTGAGTCTGACATCATTGGGGTCCCAGTTTACCACCAGGTCATAACAGAAATGCAACTTCCTGGTGATAAACCTATAAATATTTGACTTTATGGTTTGATGAGGATTCTCTGGACGAGTTGTTAAAACAAGCTGCAGTGGGTTGGAAACTGAGGATCCAGAGGATTAAAACGTCTCGGCGGTGATTTTTGGGCTACTGCCTCACTGTTGTCTCTGTTGCTTACTGATCAGGATGGTGTCTGGCTTTCTCTTTTGTTATAAACTTTTTCCTTTTTAATCACAGTTAGACGTGAATCCCAGAGAGAAAATCGAGGATGTATTGTTGAGGAAAAACAGAAGTTGTGCTAATTTGTCCTCCAGGAATTTC